>NC_056565.1:37198713-37347130 GCF_013358625.1 Macadamia integrifolia
CCCCCCCCCCCCCCCCCCACACACACACCCCACCTCAACTCACCTCACCTCACCTCACCTCGAGCAGCATCCTTGGGCAACCGACCACCTAGTAGCCTATGGGCTTTCGATATGTCCATAATGAGATAAAGCTTTGAGAAATGGTGAGAAATCTGTTTTAGATTGAGTTCTTACCCAAGGAACCATTCTAGTGTTAGTTATCCTATGCAAGCCTTGGTTAATTTCCTTCCATTGCTAGGGAAGGTGAGGGTATCTTATGTAAGCTCCCTAGTACAAAAATCTACTTGGAAATTAAAAATCCAATTATTACCTCATAACTTAGTTAATAACTTAGTTTATCTTGTGATCAAAACTTTTGACAAATCCATAGTAGCTAAAGTAGCTAATCTGCAATCCCTCTTTGAGTTCATAACAAGAAAAAAATTTAGAAGCTAACCATAAGTTTGACGTGCCATTTTGAACTTGTTTCTTTCTTATAACAACATGGATTTTACGAGGCCTAGGGACACTCAAGTAAAGAGGAGTGATATGATTCCAATTGATGGAGTTAAAGGAGCTAGGGGCAAGCCTAAAATGGCCATAGGAGAAGTTGTGAGACATGCATAGTTTGGATCTTCTTCTAGGAAGAAGGGAAATATGGTGATAAACATCATTGGATCAGTTGAGAAAGGGTGTGCAAACCAATAACGGAGGCTGTTCCGAGCCTAAGAAGGATGGCAGATATACAACAGAGCTTCAGATGCAAAATGGGTTGGACACTTCTAAAGGAGGAGGGAATTTGGGCTGATTTGATGTGGAAGAAATTTATTTATTGGTAAACAACGGGAGTAACTCTAACTGTCCTATGGTAGCGAAATTCCTTGTCGCATAAGTAGCAACCTGCACAAATGGTGTAAGGACTGCCCCACTGTCTTTGATGGACCCAGTGAAATTGACTTCTCCGTGAAGATGCGAAGTACCAACAGCTAGATGGTAAGAAAAGGCCTCTTCTACTTTACTGTTTGATGAAGCAGGGGTTGGGAAAGCATAAGCAGGGAAGGTGGTGAAGGGAAAAGGAAGGGGGTTGAGTTTGTTTGGCAAATATATCCTTTAAGGATGAGGATCGGCTTCTTGGGTAGATGAAAAACAATCACCTGATTTACATCATTGGCTATGTAGGGGAAATCGTGCTCCCAAGCAAGAGTACAAATAGACCCTCAATCAACCGTGAATGTTATATCCATTGGGAGACATTACGCTATCTTTGACATACCTCCCAAGAAGTTGAGTAAAACTAATGTTGTAATTCAAGGTTCCAAACCTCCACAGAGAGAGCCCTAGACAAAATTCGATTCCAATTGTGAGCAGGCTCTCGGCGAAACCAAGATAACTTGTATGTCATTGAAAGTGATAGCTCCTAGATCTTGAACTAAGTATGAACTCAGATAGAACTTATTGGAGAGCAGGGATCCATGTTGTCGATCCCATTTATCGAAGATTCTCCTAACTTGCTGGGTTGTGCCTCTTTCCTCTTACTTTTCCTCTTTCATTTGTTTTTTTCTTCAGTTTTCATTTTCATTTCTCATCTCATCTCTCTCCTCTCATTTATCCATCTCTTCTTCCCCCCCCCCCTCCCCTTTTTTTATATTTAGACCTCAGTTTTTCCTACTTCGTTATGTTGGATCCATGTAGCCAACTCCATTAAGTTGGGATAAGGCTTAGTTTGTTGTTGTAAGAATATGGATTTTACATTGTACGTTATTTCCAATTTGAGTTACTCAGTGTGCATCTTCATTAATATCCTGACTTAGGATAGGTAATTTTAAGGAAGAAACCATCAATAATGCTTAGAAGCCTAAACATGAATCTATGCCCCAACACCACACAAACTAGAGAACTAGAAGAAAATAGAGAATGACTCACAGACCCAATTTCAATACAAACCATATGCAAAAAAGGATTCTGAACTCCTAATCAAACTAAACTATGACTGATACCCTCCTTACCAAACACAAACTGAAGCTCTACTTTATGCAAATAGAAAATCTTCTTTTATCCATTTGGAAGAACAAAGCTAATGCCCTTCAGTCCCCACCAAAGTGAGGAGGAAATCCTTGTAATCCCCAGAAGTTTCCTTTGCTATGGCATGCTCAAGAGTCATATTGTTTCTATGGTTATACATCTCCTTGATGTCCTTCAAATCCTTCTCTGCACGCGTAACAATCACACGAGTGAGTCCATCTTCATCTGTTCCTGGCTTGCTTATTGCATTGCGCAACACCTGAAACACAAACCAGAATCCAATAAGAACTCCAAACTAGAAATGGAAAAACCCTTTTAATATCATATCAAGAGAGGGATATGTATGCCGCCGATATCAAGTATGCTTGCAGATAGCACCAATAGGATCACATGATGGAGTATCTTTCAGGAAGGATATAAGGGTCATTTCAGAAAAAGGGAAGAGAGAGAGACAGACACAATGGGTGCTAGCATACTTGATATCGGCGGCATACCCAACCTTTTCCCATATCATATATATGTAAATTGTTCTTCTTTGTTTGTTTAATGGATTTTCACCTTTTCAAAGTATTTATGAGGATCATAGATGCATCGGATTGCCGTTCGCAATGCTGCTAAGAACTCATCAGCAGGATCCCCCAATAAGCTCTAAAAAACAGGGTCAAATACAATAACATTAGATAGAACTAATCAATCAAATTTTCTTAGTTTGCTACACATACCTTGGTGATGGAATTGCCATGTTCATCCCTGTAGAAGTTGAAAGTTGCATTGAGCTGTGCCTTGCTCCTTGTGCCCAGGATTCTAATAACCTCTTCATGGTTAAAGATCTTCCCCTGGATCACATCATGAAGGATACCGGCCTCTGACCGAGCTAAATTGGCATTAGTCTCATCACCATCATACCTAAATGTTCCCAACAAGGCAACCAGAAGCTGCACCACAAAACATAACATAGAAAAGCCTTGGTGACAATTACATAAAGAACTAAAAAAACCCTGAAACCAAATCATCCACAGTTTCTAGTTCACTAGCTGTATTGCCTTGCGACAATCACCATTGGTGTGGGCGGCGACATCTTCTTCCAGAGATCGCTTATATCGCAAATGGTATGCCCTTTTCACTCCCAAAAGCTCTTCAGGAGACCTAACACTTGCAATTTCAGCAATCACTCGGTAGTCAGGTATGGAATGCCTCAATGCCACATTAACTAGGACTGCATCCCTTTCAGTTGGATCAAGTATCCAACGGTAGACAGCTTTCTGTGTTCATAAAAATTAAGTTACAGTTGTAAAGTTCCTTTGGATAAAAAAGATGTATACCAAAAAAAAAAAAAATGTAATTTTGTGAAACCTCAAAGTCCCCAGAAAGTTCAGACTCAAGGCTTTTGATGAGATCCTCTCCATATATCTGTTCATAAGCTTGCCTTATTAGCTTCCTTTGAACTGCATTTCTGTGCCCAAGTACTGAGATTATGGCTTTCTCATCTGTTCCCCATCCTAAAAATCCCAGCAAAAGCATTCAAGAATAATAGAAGAAGAAAAAAGAACCCATATAGGAAGTTCAGGAATCAAGAAAGAGAACAAATAAAAACAGAAAACCTTGGCAAGCTTTTCTGAGGGCTTCAGCATCTTCAACTGGAGAAGGGTTGTCAGGAGCTATGAGAGTAGCCATTGTTGTGTTCTTCCTGCTCTTAGACTCTCCCCTGTGTTGTTCCTCTGGTACAGTAATGTTTAATGACTTTAGTAAGGGTCTTTGTATTGGTCTCTCTTGCTTCTTGAAACGTAAAATCTTAATGGTAATCAAGGCATTAAAAAATATTCTGTTCCAAGCTTGGGCAGTTATTTGAGGAGTTTAAATTATATAAATGCTTTGCCGTTTTGTTGATTCATAGTTGGGGGAGTGTTTGGCTCACTGCTCTTCATGGTTATTGTCTTACTAAAGAGGGTCTCCATCTGAGAACAAAAAAAAAGGTGGCCACGGGGCGGGGAGGGGGAGGGGGAGGGGGAGTGGGGGTTGTAGGGGTTGTATGCGCTCCTGAGGCTCACCTTGGCTTTAAGCTGCAAACGCCCTGTTTGGCAACAATTCCACTTCATCAGTGTTTCTGTGAGAAAAGAACATGTTTGGTAATCGACAACAGGGAAAGGAAGAGGGAGATGGAGAGAGGGGGAGAGAGAGAGAGAGATGTCAACCAATCGAGTCCTGTCGGTTTTCAATCGGCCCAATGGGTCTTCACCAAATTAAGGTCTCGCACTGTTTCTATCCGCATAAGTAATTGGGTCTTGTAGGCTATAGAATGGACAATGGACACGTTTTTATTCGCGGCTCAAGGTTATCGGTCAGGCTTTAGATGTGCTATTTGACTCATTGGGCTATCAAGAAATCCTTAAATAGGTCATAAATGTGCTATAATTGAGCTAAAATGGTTTTATCGGACTATAAGTTGATGGTTATTGATTGATTATAATATTCAATCGATAACTATTGGCAACCATTGGGCCTCTAACTTGCATCAGGAATGTCCAATTACTAATCCGTTGATACTTGAGTCTGATATATTTTGTAATTAATCGGGCCAATCTGGGGCTAGACCTATCGAGTGTGGGCCACCTTTTGACAGCCCGTGAAGGGGGGGGGTGATAAATAAAGAGCCATGGCATGACATAAATCGATTCCGTCTCTTTGAGTGGGGGGCAAGGATGTTGGCCATTATGAAGTCGATTGCTTTGCAAGTGGAATTTTTTTTTTTTTTTCAAAATGCTCGTCCATTTTTACTCCAAGGTTATTTGACCATTACTACCAAACATACTTCTCATGCTTTTTACTTTTTTGAAGTAAAAATAAAGAGAAAATGTTTTTTATTCGGGAGTATAGGTGCTACATCAGCACAGGGGCCAATGAGAACACACCTACAAGTATCAATTAGGTTAGCATTTCCACCTTTCATGGGGACAAAAAGGTCGTTTCGCCCACCTCTATGTCTAGGCATAACCCTACACTCTAAGATAGAAAACATTCTTCAAAAAAAAAAAAATAGTAGAAACAAAAACTCTGTTAGAGTGCTACTACTGATCGTGGCCTAAATTGTCCTCCACTCCCAATCTTCGAAGGTGGAAATTCCAACCTGAAAAAGGGCCGACCTGGCCTTCTAAAGATTTGGGCTTGGTTTCAAAAGGTCTTTTTTATTTTTTATTTTTATTTTGATTTATTTTTCTTTTATTTTTTTTGGGAAATAGCATATTAACCTAAGGTGGTCCTAACAACCAAGGTGTATAACTCTCAGAGATTAGGTTTAGTGGTTGGACTGGTAGTGCTTTTCACACCTAATTCAAGTTTAATTGTAGTTTCTCTGTTTTCTCTCTCTTAAGTAAGCCAAGACAAGAAGGTTCTGGTTTGGGTAGCTGAAGGAAATAGTACTGGTGAAGGCTTTTTATGTTTGATTCAGACCACTTCAATAGGGTTGGTTAGCCAATTGTTAATTAATAGTAGTTTAACTTATTACCCAAAAAAAATAATAGTTCAACGGTTTTAGTAAGGTTGCGTTTGGTAATGTTTATGTTCCAGAAAAGACGTTTCGTTTCAAAAACAAAAATTTCAGTTTGTGTCAAAACGCCGTTTTTAAATGAAGAAAGGGTGTTTGGTGAATCTGTTTTTGGAACTGTTTCAAAACACAGGTCTCCTCTCCTCTCTATGCGCAAAATTGTGAAAAATGAAGAGCTAGGGCGGAAGACAAGTTTATCGGGAATGATTTCTCTAATATCTCCCAAATAGTTCTTTTTTTTTTTTTATTATTATTTGGAACGAAACTGGGAAGACAGAACAGTTGTTTGTCGTTCCGTCAATTCCAGTTTCTACTGTTCTTTTTTCACTTTTTGTTCCAAAAAAAGGAAAACTCATCTATGATGCACCAAACGCTTTATTCCGTTTTTTCATTCTAATAGAACGAAAAAACTCTAGAAACGTTCCAATGGAACATTACCAAACGCAGCCTAATTCAATTTCGAAGCAACTAGAAATAGAGAGGTTCTAATGTACCCTACCCTGACTGCTCAGAGAATTCTTTTTTCCTTTTATTAACAGTCACACTTATCTTTGTAAATTAACCTGATTCAACAAACCATAGTCCAATCTGATATGGACCAAACCCCAAGAACTAGATAGGTCATGGGCATATCTGGGACTTTTGCTCTAAGTGGGTTGGTCTCAAGGTTTTTTTTTTGGGTAAAGAATAAATGTACTTATGGTGACAAACATGTGTACAACCATTAACTTCAGACTCACAAAGTTTGACAAGCCAAGGAATGGATTATGGCCAATCTGTCAAACACATGATAGACAGGGTCTTCCGTGTTAGGGCATCTGCAACACTATTCAGAGCCCCTGGAACACAAGTAAAAGAAATGGAAGCAAATAAAGCACACTGCTACCTAATGTCAGTGACCTTGGCCGCCGCCTCCAGTGGACGTACTTGATTGTAGTCTTGAAGTAAATTAACAATCTCCTTGCTATCCAATTCTACTTGAAGATGTAGATATCCTAAAGCCAAAGCATGAGATAAAGCAGATCTGATGGCCAGTGCCTCTCCTTGAATTATTGAACTTAGACAGTGAGGAACCGAGATGGCCTTAATCAACCCTCCAAACTGATCTCTGAAAATAAAGCCCAAACCACCTTTCGAAGTCCCTCGGGGAAGCGCCACATCACAATTAACTTTGATGTAACCCGCCCGCTGCTACATTTTATTGATGATCATTTGTATTAGCTGTGGTGAATTCAACATATGCCTTCTCTGCCACCGTTATCACTTCTTGTGGAGTCCATATCTTGACATTGAAAACCAATCATTCCTTGCATGCCATAGATACCAGGAAAGGAAAGATGCTCTAGGAAGTGATTCACGAGCAAACTTCTTATCTGATCAGAACAGAGCGTCCCAAGTTCCTAGCCATTCATGGAGCAATGGGATATGATTTGACGGAGACGAGTATGAAAGGCTACTGCCAAACCAGACCAAGCTTTAGGGTTGGTCTCAAGTTAAGACTATTAGTAGAAGCGTAACCCTTTTCATTGGGTATTCCCAAGTCTGCCATTTAGTGGAAAATGTTTTCTGTCAGGGAGCGTGGCTTCTGCACCAACACCCCAACCAATGAGAACATATGTTCAGGCATCAATCAAGAGGATACGGTGGTCATTTTGCACCCATATCTAGCGCAGGATCGCATTCTTGGACAGAAAACACGTTCTCACATTTAGATAGGTATTTAATTGAAGTGATGAAGAATGCTACCTGGTTGCATGGCCTCCATGGCAACAACCAGACCAATGGGGGAAGACACATGGGTATCCACCTAAGGGCAAGCGCAAGGGTATCATTTGAGGAAAATATCATCTCCACCCAGTTGGGCACCCAATGAGGTATCCGACGGCTGGAAGGACCTACAGGTGCGTTTCCATGTGTTGGGGTACATGTCTGGGTTCTCCCAACCATCAGATGCCTCACCAGACTCCCAAACAGTTGGAGAGGATCTTTTCTTTTTCTTTTTTCTTTTTTCTTTTTTTTTTTTTTTTTTTTTTTTTTATCAAAAGAAGAAAATACCCAAAATATTAGATTCTACGGTTATATACAAAATCAGCAGCGGTAGTTCAACTGATTGCCATAGTTTGTTCGGCGATGGAAACAAAACGATCAACCTGCTTGGCCTGTGGTAAGAGCCTACAGATTACCCCATTCATGGATTTATATACATTCAAAAAGATTGGCGCTAGGTTAAAGGCCACAAAAAATTTCCCAAGTCAAAAGAGAGATTTTGCACGAACTCTGAGTTGGAGAGGATCTTGATATCATTTGATGGCACCCTATGAGAGGGCATAGAGGAATGCAACCAGTTAGCATTTTTTCCCTAAATTGAACTTGGTTCATGAAAAAAAGGAAAAAATTGGAGAACGAAATTTCACACGTGGTTAATCATATCCTCTTCATCCAATGGTTAAAATTGCCAATTCATTTTATAATAGTTCTCTCCATTTTGAAGGCATCTCCTTCCCATGTGACAAATATAATCTATTGTACCAAATCATACAACACACTAGCTGTATAGAAGGTGTCAGTTAGTACAACTAGTAATGGCAAGTAAGCCTATGCTATAGTCTTGGACCAAATCTAGCTTTCACACTTTTTTTTTTCTTGGGGGGAAGTGGGGGGTGTGGGAGGGGTATAGGGGCATGGTATTAAGTATCGATCTCGTATCAGCACCAATACCAATAGTGATAGGTGGTGTGGGTATCTATTGACGGAACAATGATCCAAAAATTGATTTTATTTTAATTTAAATTTGAGGGTAAAATGGTCTTATCAATATTGGCATTGACCAAGACCAATATCATTGCCTATAGCATGAATTAAATAGTTAGGGGTGAAGGAACAGGTATGTTGGGGTTTTACAGGATCATGGTATTTTGTTTATGATTATAAATGTCCAGAGTCCCTTACATCACATGTCTAACCATTACAAAATTGGTTTGAATTGCAAATTAAAGCATTCATAAATCCAAGAATACCAAGATGATGCATGCCATACATGGAAAGCACATTATTGGATTTCAACATAGGAATCCATGTGGTGATCAATTTAAACCATTCCATATATACTCAAAAGTCAGATTGCCACATCAAAACAGCTAGGTCTGCCGTCCAGGGTGTAAGTGCATGGTACCAGCATCAGTCAGCGACCAATACCAGTATGGATCAACCATATCAAGCTGGATTGATGGTCAGGTATTGGTTTAGCCACGGCTGATCTGATCCTGATACCTAAAACCATGGCGTGCTGCATTGACACTGCACTATATTTTCATGCAGATCTTAAAAATGAAACAGGATAAAAAATGCAAGACAACGACCATTCTTATTATTTTTCTTTCCCCCCTTCTCTAGATACTGGCACAATACGATGATGTAATAAACTGTACTTCTAATAATTATTACTTCCACAAATAACACCAACAAATCTGTTTTTTTTAATGACAGCACCAACAAAATAGTTTGATTTTCTGCACACTGAATGTGAATGCTCTCTTCATCCAATCATCCATCCCTCAAAACTCGGCGGTGGAACCATAAGCTTAGATTAGTCTATTCTGATGCCACTGAAAGATCGCCTTCAACTTCAGCTGGATGTCAGAATCATCGGAGGCCATATAATAGGATGCAGGCCCCAAATTATAGGAAGCCAATGAAACACAACCTACAAGGACCACAATGAGCCATGTGAAGGGAGAAGAGGGGGAGAAAAAGCAGCAACAGCAACAACAGTTTCATATGCTGTAACTTTTCAACACAATCTTTTACTTGTAGCCTCTTAGATGCCCAACCAAATCAGCCAGATACAATGTGAGTTTCACCAAGTGCTGCAAGAGCCAAATTTGACAAGAAACATCCAAAGACTAGTTTTCAACCCAGGTGTAGGGATAAAGACAGAAGGTCTGTATATGGGAAAGATCGACCAAGTTAAGAAATGATATATATGAGCCAACAGTATTTCATTTGATAACTCAAACTGCCTCTTGATATAATAATTTTGATACTGACCATTGAGGTGTGTTTTTTTTTTTTTATTTGGTACATGGATTATTTCCACGACTTGAGGAGTGATATGATACCAGCTCTATGCTATTAACAGCTGGACACTTTTACCACCAGGCCAAGGAGTGGCACCCTATTCTGACCACAGTGGAATGGCAAGAAGCACAAAATGCCGAGAACAGACAGAAAAATTTAGAAGCATTGCATTGTATGTATTTTTGCCAGTTGCCAGCAGAAGTGGAGCATATTTGGCCATAAATAGTAAATAAAGAGTAAGGCATGAAAGTTTCCACTGGATGATTTACGCTAATCTCTCTCTCTCTCTCTCTCTCTCTCTCTAATTTTAGCTTCATGCATTGAAACTAGTACTGAAGTACAAGACTCAAAACAGGGAAGCTCAAAGAAACTGTTATCTAACATAACACAAATTCTTGGGGAATAGCAAGACCACAGAAGCCACAAAAAAATGTGATCTATTAACCCAAAGTCTAGATTCTTTAGTCCATTGTGAACCTAATTCTTTTACCCAAACCATCACAAACCATCACCCTATGCAGCGAACACCAAGACAGCCCTGCTTGATAAGAGAGCGGACAACTCCTGCTTACCAATGAAGGCAACGGATTTTCTTGCTTTCTTGTTTCCCCACACTAATCCATCAACCATCAGAGATGGCCCAGATGATTGAACCATCTAGCATTAAGCCATATGTTTCTTTGGTAATTCCTCCCTCGTTTTTTACTCACCACCTTATATGTATGTATGTACGAATGAGTGTCCCCATGAGCCCCCCAAACCAAAAAAAAAAAAGCATTTACTGCCAGTCTCAAACCCAGTTCAAGGCAGGGAATTCCCTATTACAATTGGTTTACATCAAGGATCAGATTTAAGCCCCCCTATCTATTTCCATTTATCATGGATGAATTAACAAGACACATTCATGATGAGGTTCCTTGGTGTATTCTTTTTGCCGAAGATATTGTTGAGGTGGATGAGACAAAAGCAAAGATTAATGACAAGCATGGTTTTAAGTATCTCCGATACCGATACGATACCCTCCGATACGTATCTTAAATTTAGCCAACCGATACGATACACATCGATACGATACATGAAATTTTTAAAATCCTTTCGTATCGACATATATCCTACAATACATACCGATATGCATCAATACACCACCAATACACATCGATACGCTACGATATACCTCGATACGACTATGAAAATTATAAAATTGAGGTAAAATATACGTTTCGGTATGTATTGGTACGTATCGGTGAGTATCGGTATGTATCGATCGGTACGTATCGGTATATATTGGCACGTATCGGTGAGTATCGATATATATCGATACGTATCGGGGAGTATCGATACGTATCGATACGTATCGGTGAGTATCGATACGTATCGGTGAGTATCGGTCATATAATGGCCAAGATGGGTAATTTTTCAGAAAACACACGATTTTTTGAAGGGTTTTTGTTCCAAAGTTGCTGTTAGCCATATTTCTCTCTAACTAAAGTGGAAATCAAGGTTGGGAACAAGGATTTTACATTTATGGGACAACTACAGACCTTGAATTCTTAGTACGATACCCTCAATTTAGTGTTTATGCATAATACATGTTATCAATAGTTTTTTTTAACAAATTCTTTATGCAAAAGTGTTTAAAAAAATGTTTTCTATCCATTTATGTGTGTATCTTTAGCGTATCTTAGTGTATCTCCGATACGATACGATACTCTCCGATACGTATCTTAATTTTGGCCGACCGATACGGCGACCGATACCGATACTTTAATCCTTGATGACAAGTTTAAGTTATGGATATCAACCTTGGAATCAAAATGATCTAGATCCACATCCATTCTCAGATTTGAATAAATAAAGATTGTAGTCAATTGCCTCTAAACAGCCAAGATAGCTATGGGTGAGATGCCCGGGCCGAGATAGCCACCCCCACCCACAATTCTCTTGGTTCCATTTTCTTTTCCCTACTTTATTCACTGTTATTATTCATTGTTGCTGTGACCATCGACCAGAGAATTTTCCAGATCTGAAACTCTGCTAAAGCCATGATCAATCAGCAAGGAAGACCAGCCAACGAGTCCCAATCGACCCTTCTCACATTCTCATTCGGAGGTCTGTTCATCCAGCCCATTAAAGGGTCTGTTCTAGGCTTCTAGAAGACCACTCGGTCTTGATTTGGAAGCCAATCAAGTAGGCCAGCTGCTGTTCTCGAGGAATTCCCTCACCTAGGTCTGAAATCAAGAAGGTGTGTAACTATTACTTCAGCCGGCAGAAACCCTTCATCTTTGGAGGTTATTTTACCTTTACTAGGGCCTACAATCGACCCCAGTTTGGGGCCAATCTGAACTGCCTAGCTCCAGCCTCAGGTAACCCATAAAAGCCCTAGCCGCAGGCTTCTCTCTCCTGGGGTTTTGGTTCTTGTTTGCTGATTCTTATTATTGGGTTATTCTCTGTTTAAGCATTCCCCAGGGTCTGTTCTGCTAATTTTTCTGATTCTACTGCTGTACTTTGTCAAGCTAATCCAAGAGTTATATCTGATATGGGTTTGGGGCTATAACATATTGGGAGTAGTTTCTTTTGTATTCTACTTCTACATTACAAAAGGTTTTAAGATAAGTAGAACGAAGACGGAGTATATGGTGTAGAATGTTGGATAGTTAAGAAGCAACATGTAGAATCGTAGAAAAACTCAATGTAGAGGAGATGAGGATGTTGAGATGGATGAATGGTAAAACTATGAAGGATAAAGTAAGGAATGATCATATTAAAGCTGGATTAGGAGTATATTTGATACATGATATGCTACAAGAAAGTCGTTAGAAGTGGCATGGCCATGTTCAACGGAGGCCTTTGGATGCTCCAATATGGGGGAGCGATTTGATTCAAATAGAAGGATCTAAAAGAGCTAGGCCTAGAATCAAATATGACGTTGAATAGAGCTGATTGGAGGGCAATGATCCATATAGCTAACCCCATTTATAAGGCTGTGTTGTTGTTTTTGTATTTGACTTGTCACTTTGTTAGATCCATCTTAAATAATTACACAGATGGGCAGCACGCCAGTAACAATAGATATAACAAGGAGACACATTCTGATTTCTGAATGAAAAATAATATTACATATGAGCATAGAAACCAATATATTCAGCACATGAGACCAAGGAAAGCCAGTGTTTTGTTTTGTAATGGAATATCGATACTCAAAAGAGAAGGTGTTGAGTTGACTTAAAATGGAAAACCTATTCCTGGGAGTTCTTTATTTATTTGTTTTTCTCATTTGGACTCTTATCAATTTTATTCAATGTTGTACATTGCAAGGGAACTAGATAGAAACCCAAAAATGGCAAACTAAAAATTTAAATACATTATTACCTGCATATTAAGCACTTTGCTGGGCCTGCCGGTGTATTAGCATTATATAGTCAACATAGCCACTAGTTCCACCATTTTGATCCTCCACAAGGTTTGCAAGCAGCAACATACTCTCTCTTGGTTGTTCAGCTTGTCTTACAAGTTGGGGTAACTGGTAATAGGAAGGGTCACTTTCCCTAAATCTCTTTAGTAACCCCATCAGCTTTCTTGACATATCATTGTCTCTCTCACAAAGGATAACCTGAATTTCAAAAACAAAAGAGCAAAACAGCATTAAAGAAAGTTGACCTTCCATGTCAGCCCTTTATTGAGTTTTACTAATATCTTTTAAGCATCACATCTATTCTCTATATAATTCTAGAAAATCCCAGCAAGCCTTGCCACAATTTCCTAAGCTGGGATTACTTTGAAATCTCACAAAATGATAAGAATGTCAGATCACTTTGAGCTGCTTTCCCTGCTTGTTACAGGCTAAAACTCGATATAGTGAGATGGATGCATAGTCCTTCATCAAATGGACCAACCCATTAGCCATGCCCACCACGCAGTCAGGAAAATAAGACAATCATACAAAGTTAATCAAGACTAGTGACATTTAGACTTTATCATGATTAAATTGCATGAAACAACAAAAGAATTCATGTAGAAGCGCATAAAGAGATAAATGAGTCTTAAAGAGAGTGATACTGGAATTTGGAAGACAGCATTCTGCAATATCGCACATCATGCGAATATCCTGCCTCATAGCTGCCTTCAAATAAGCATCTACCAAGAAGGCAGTTTGAACAGCATTATACAGAGTAAGACATAGCAACCATAACTTCTTTATCCCATTGAAAATCAGCAGGAGTGGGGCGTGTTTGGCTCAGCTCCTGCTTCTAGGAGAAGCAGAATTCAAGAATATTGCTTGGGAGTGCAAGGAGCTTCTCACCAGATTCTCAGATTATATGCTTTGATGGACACCAGAACCCCGAGAAGCTCAAGGTGCTTCCCTTCTCCTCAAGGCCCCGACCCCAACCCCACCCCCCACCCCCCACCCCCAACCCCAAAAAAAATCCATGTTATGGTGGCGTCTGGCTTTTGCTTGCAGAATCCAGGGACAAGGAACTACCCAAACATACTGCTTTTTTGGTCATAGGAGCAACCCACATGTGCACGTGCGAGTGTAGGGCCATAACCCAGCACAGAAATGACGTAGTAGAACTTGTATTGACTTCTACAGATATGCCCTCATCTCAATTGGTGAGCCTCAAGTGTATCCAATCCTCATGGTCAGTAGGAAGAAAACCTCACTGTCCATGCGTTTGATCTCAGCCCAATATCTAAATGCCAGAACTTATTTGGCAGTTCACATCTTCATGACACTTCCAGCACATCACAGCCATACATCTCATCTTAGTGGCAGCAAAGTAAATTGTTATGATCTTAGTCAAGCCATACCAATTGAAAGAAACTCTCTAAACTATGTATCCTGTCAACATCTGCACAAAGTTTTCATGGAATTTAGCAACTTGATCTTAGCTCCCCCTTGAGTAATCATAGAGTCGGGTGCTATACTTCAGGAAGCATCTTCATTAGGATTGTCATCATAAAGGCTCAGATAGCATTGAATTTGGCTTCTCGAATCAAATTTCACCTTCATAGAAATAAGTTGATTGGTAAATTGTTCTGTAGCTTCCATGCAGGCAGAGATTTAAAAAGGAATCTAAAAGCCTGCAAACAAGGATTTACTGTTTATTCTGCTGCTCAACTCTCCCAATTATATCCCTTAGATTTCTTAATTGGGTCCCCTACCTGCAGGCTATTTAATCCTTTTTGCATACCTGCCTGCATCAAACTTTCTTAGTACCTTCATTGACATCTAATCCTGGGGAATAGTTTTGGTGCAGGTAAACTAAACAAATAGCCACATATTTCGGGTTTAAAGGAAGAATCAGCTAGGGTTTCCAGACTGTGGGTTAATGCAAGTACCATATATTGGCAAATATTTGGATTGAATAGAGTATATTTGATAAGAAAATAGCATATTTTCACAGAAAAACCATAGCCAGCAAAAAAGAACAGTGGTCTTTATTGGCAAACCCTCAGTAGATGCAGTTCATTTGAAGATCTCGTGAACATTGTCTCATTTTATGCTTTTTTTTCCAGTGGGTCTCAATGAACAGAAGATGGTCATATCCCAAAAACAGTCATACCCTCTTGGAGATGCTATGGCCTAGGAGGACTTTGTGGACCTCATGCCCTGCCATTGTATGTTGGCACTTACAGCTTGAGAGAAATTCAAGAATATATGAGGGGTAAAACTATCATTAGATTACTTTTCATAACACTATCACTATAGGTTTCAAATTGTATTGAATTTATGGGGATTGCATAGTCAGGTTATTAGTTAATTCAGTAGGGAAAAATACAGTCCCGAATACATTCAGGTATAATTCACATTGTATTTTCAACAAAATGGGTCAAAATGAACAGCGATGGCAGAATGAGTTGATGGGTGTATTATAGTTAGAAATAAGGAAGACTAGGGTTAGAGATGAGGGAAGAAGAGGGGAGAAGGAGGGAAGAAGAGGGAAGAAGAAGAGGGAATGAGAGAGAAACGTGAATGAGCTAACTTGCTCATCACACCAATATTAGGTTCAAATATTGTTTTAGGGAATTACAAGTTCCTCCCTAAGGGAGGTGAAAGAGAACCAAGAGAAAATACATATAAGGACACTTAACATAAGACAATTCCTATTGTACCCCTAATACAAATATTCTAACACTCCCCCTCAAGCTGGAGAATAAATGTCATACATTCTCAATTTGCATAAGAGGGTACTAAACTAGTGAGGAATGAGTCCTTTGGTGAAGATGTCTGCCAATTGGTCACCTGTCCTCACAAAGAGAGTGCAAATATTACCGGAATCAATCTTCTCTTTGATGAAATGCTGGTATACTTCAATGTGCTTTGTTCTATCATGTTGCACTGGGTTGTGAGCAATGCTTATTGCTGCCTTCTTGTCACAGTAGAGTCTCATAGGTCCCTCAGTGTCATACCCCAACTTAAGAACTAACCGACGCAGCCAAGTGAGCTCACAAATAGCATGAGCCATTGCTCTGTATCCAGCCTCTGCACTGGATCTAGCTACAATCGGTTGTTTCTTGCTTCTCCATGTGACCAAGTTACCACCCACAAATGTGCAATAACCAAATGTAGATCTCCTATTAGAAATGGATCCAGCCCAATCAGCATCTGAATATCCTTCTATCCTCAAGTGATTGTTCCTGGCATACAAAAGGCCTTCTCCTGGATAGGACTTCAAGTATCTGAGGATACGGTACACAGCATCCAAGTGCCCACTCTTGGGTGCATGCATAAATTGACTTACTACTCCCACTGCATAAGAAATGTTTGGGCGAGTCAAAGACAAATAAATTAGCTTCCCCACTAGCCTCTGGTATTTCCCTGCATCAACAAGGGAAGAACCACATTCCTCTCCAAGCTTATGATTCTGCTTAATAGGAGAACTTGCCGGTTTACAACCCAGCATTCTTGTTTCCTTCAACAGATCTAGAACAAATTTTCTCTGGCATACATTGATTCCCTTTTTAGACTTTGACACCTCAATACCCAAGAAATATTTCAAGTGTCCTAGGTCCTTGATCTCAAACTGTCTGACTAGATAAGTTTTCAATCTAGATATCTCCTCATTGTCATCTCCAATTTCCACAATGTCATCAACATACACAATCAATGCTGTGATAGTGCCATTACCTCTCCGGATAAATAATGTGTGGTCCGCTTGACTCTAGGAATATCCATTTTTTAGAATGGTCTGTCTGAACCTCTCAAACCAAGCCTTTGGTGACTACTTCAAACTATGAAGTGCCTTCTTTAGGAGACACAGCTTATCATCGGCTGCCGGAAACTTGAAGCTAGGAGGGGGCTGCATATACACTTCCTCCTCTAAATCTCCATAGAGAAAGGCATTCTTCACATCCAACTGATATAATGCCCAATCTCTATTTGCTGCCACAGATAAAAGGACTCTTATAGAGTTATGTTTTGCCACAGGAGCAAAGGTCTCCTGATAGTCAATTCCATACACTTAACTGTACCATTTGGCCACCAATCTTGCCTTGTACCTCTCAATAGCACCATTTAATCGGTACTTGATTGTATGGACCCATCTGCATCCATCTAGGATTCTTCCCCTGGGAAGGTCAACCAGTTTCCAGGAACAGTTCTTCTCAAGAGCCATCATTTCCTCTTACATGGCTTGTTTCCACTTAGGGTCTGACATAGCCTCAATAACAGTCTTAGGAATGGAAGCAGAGGAAAGAGCAACTGTAAAAGTAACACCTGTAGGGGAAAGAGCATCACAGAAAACAAACTGGTCTATAGGATTAGTGCAAGCTCTCTTACCCTAACGAACAACAATAGAGAGATCCAACTCCAAATGAGGAGAGGAGATGTTACCTAACTGAGGAATGGGAAGCTCAGGATGTGGATCCAAAGAGGATTCTTAGCAAGTTTTCTTTGTCCTTCTTGCGTACACAATAACAGGTGCCTTTTCTGTACAAGGTTCCTCTACAGTAGCAACATCAACCACCTCTTTGTGTTTACCAATATCAAAGGAGAAAGGAATAAGAGGAATGGGGTAAGAAATGGAATGGCATCAGTAGCCTTTTCACTTTCATTTCCATTCTCCCCCTGAAGAGGATGCTGATGAGGTGCAAAGTGAGAGACAGACTCAAGAAAGGTGATATCTTTGGAGAGAAATCGCCTGCGAGAGGAAGGGTCATAACACTTGTAGCCTTTGGTGGTGGAAGAATACCCAAGGAAGAGGCATTTTAAAGCCTTGGGATCAAGTTTGGTGCGGGAGGATTTGTTAACATACACATAACAAACACAACCAAACACCTTTTGGAGGAAGTGTGAAAGCAGGAGACTGAGGAGACAAGAGGGCAATTGGGTTTTGAGACCTAAGAATTTTTGTAGGCATGCGATTAATGAGGAAAGTTGTAGCAAGAACAGCTTCAGACCAAAAAGTTTTAGGCACATGCATACCAAACAAAAGACTTCGACCAACTTCTAACAAATGGCGATTTTTCCTCTCAGCTACCCCATTTTGTTGGGGCGTATCAACACAAGCAAGCTAATGGATAATACCATTGTCAATGAAAAATTCTTGCAAGCCACCAAACATGTACTCCCCCCCCCCCTTTATCAGACTGGACAATTTAGATTCTGGAGTCAAACTGAGTATGGACCATTTTATAAAAAATTTTGAAGGCATCATAAACATCACTCTTATGCTTCATAAGAATGGTCCAAGTACAACGAGAAAAATCATCAACAAAAGAAACAAAATAACGATGGCTAAAGAGGGAGGTAATGGGACAAGGTCCCCAAACATCAATATGCACAATGTGAAAAGGAGCAACAGATCTATTACCATGACAAGGATAAGATGAACGACAATGTTTAGCAAAAGTACATGGTTCACAATGAAATACGTGAGAAGAAAAAGATATAAACAAGTGAGGTAACTGTTTCCTCATAACAACAAAAGAGGGATGTCCCAAACGCTGATGCCAAAGCATCACAGAATCTATAGAACTAGCATCACTACAACCACATGCATAGGACAGTGGTGTAGTCAAAAAAGGGAACTGCAGCCCCAGACGATATAGGCCGCCCTCCTCACATCCACTGTCAATAATCCTCTTCGTCACCAAATCCTGAAAAAGGCAATGAGAGGGAAAAGAAATGATACAAAAATTCAAGGTTTTAGTCAAAGTGCTCACAGACAATAGATTCAGGGTAACGTTAGGGACATGAAGGACAGAAATAAGTGAAATGGAAGAGGTAACAGGGATACTGCTTTTACCAGAGATAGAGAAGAAGGTACCATCAGCTACCCGGATCTTATCCTTACCATAACAAATGGAGTAAGAGTCATAGTGATGGGACATACCAGTCATGTGGTCAGTGGCACTAGAGTCAATGACCCACGACGGAGCTGTGGAAGGTGAAGTGGTGACATGCATAGCAGAAGCAGAGGTATCATGTGAGGTAGATGGGCCATCAAGCTGAGATATGAACCGGCGAAGCACTGCAATATCATGCCTACAGAAGGAGTTGTTATCTGCCTGTGAGGAGTCTTTAGTATCAGTCTCTGTCATAGTAGCATGGGCTATAACCCCTCCTCTGCGACCACCATGTGTGCCAGTAGATCCACCACATGTACTAGGACGGCCATGAAGGACCCAACACTTATCTCGAGTATGTCCAGGTTTCCCATAATGATTACACTGTCGTCTATCCCTGTCATCTCCACGGGAGGTCCCTTGACCTCAGCCGCCTCCACTTCATTCTCTGTGAGAAGTGGAGGAAAGTGCAGAGCGCTCAAGTGAAGGTGTAGAATCCATGGCACCTCTCCTGGTTTCCTCACTCAAAAGGTAGCTACACACCTCATCAAGTGTAGGTAGGGGTGAGCGGCCCAAAATCTGTACCCGAATCTGCTCATATTCTAAATTCAGCACACTTAGAAGTATCAGAACACGCTCTTTTTCAAGAGATCTATAGACCTTGGCTTCATCATCAGGATTGGTCAAATGAAGATCTTGGTAATGATCATACTCCTCCCAGAGTCCTATAACAGTGTTATAGTAGTCAGAAATGAACTTAGTCCCATGCTTCATGGAGAGTGCCTGCTGAAGAAGCTGGTAGACTTTCACAGTCACCTACCCTGTCATAGGTCCTAGAGACACTATCCCAAATATCCTTGGCCGTCTCCTTCCTTATAAATCTCCTACTTATCTCAGGTTTCATGGAGAAGAGTAGCCAAGTCATAACAGTAGAGTTTTCAGTCTCCCATTTCTAGTCCCTCGGGTCTGCAGCAGCAGGAGCCTTGATAGCCCCAGTAATATATCCTAGCTTCCCTCTACTCCGCAGGGACAGCTTCACAGACTGTGACCAATCCAAGTAGTTGGTACTATCCAACTTCACAGGAGAAATCTAGGTGTTAGGGTTGTCAAAGACAATCGAACTTGGGTTGGTACTACTCGACCCATCCGATGTAGCTTCTGGAGGTTCCGTGAGATCAAACATAGCGTAAGGATACTCCTCAAACAACACTAATGGAGATCCAAACCAAAGGGATACACAAGTCCCAAATATTGTCTTCTCAGAACCCAAAAAAAAAAAAAAAAAAAATCCAGCAAACTAAAGAGGCATGAAATCTTCATAAAACATCAACAAAACTCACTTCCAATTGTGGAGCTTCATTTAAAACTCTCATACAAGCACCATAGGATAGAGCACATCTAACAAATGGAACCAACAACCTCACTGCCAGCTATGCAGGCCAGAAACAACCCAGAACAAGGGAAAAAAGGGTACCTGGCAACAAGTAGTAGATGGAGTTGTGCTCCTTCATCACAATAAATCAACAACTGAGGTTTAGAGGGATCATATAAGACCCTTGGGCGACCCTATTCAGCA
The DNA here is from genome assembly GCF_013358625.1 of Macadamia integrifolia. Taxonomy (NCBI): domain Eukaryota; kingdom Viridiplantae; phylum Streptophyta; class Magnoliopsida; order Proteales; family Proteaceae; genus Macadamia; species Macadamia integrifolia. The sequence goes on from NC_056565.1 coordinate 37,219,197, forward strand.
GGGTTTCATTCCCAACCAATGTCGGATGAGAGAGAAACAAAGAAGAGAAAAACTAGCTGGCGGTAAACCTAGGAAGCAGTCTTCTTCTCAGTTCGGACTTCAAATGGTCTTTGTAGTCCTTCAAGCTAATGTAGGAATAGATTTGAAAACCAGTCCCGAAACTGCAAGATATTATAAACCAAAGAACAACCAAATAACCACCCAATAATAGACAGCAACAACAGTCCAGAATAATCAGTCAACAGTCCTTAAACAAACCAGAATTATCAGATCCACAATCAGGAATTTCAGGAAGCAGAGTTTGCATCAACAATTAGAAGCTCCAGCAATAAAATTAGAGTAGTTGAATAAGTAGGATCAGAATCAAAACATAGCAGAACCAGATAACCAAATCAGAACTCGATTCTGGGACAGCAGGTTCTGAGAACAGGCAATCGATCCTAACAAGTTCAGAATCTTCAATAGCAGATGTTTAGGTGACAAATAAACAAATCGGAATACTGAATAGCAGGTCCATTTCCTCAGAAAAACATAGGCAGCAACCAACAGTAGCAGATAACACAAATCAGGCAATAATTTCTGGGCAGAAATCACCATCGACCAGCACTGAAGAAAACTCAGAAACTGACAAACCCATGGTCTGATCAGTACCAAACTTGGATCGAGTCCCCTTCTTAATGGTCCTAACAATCGACCAAAATCTCAAAGCAATCGGGTGGCTGGTTCTCCAAAACAGCTAGGCCGATAGGAAGGAAAACAAAGAAAACCAACCCAGAAATTTCTGCAGAAAAATTCAGATTACTTGCCTGTAATGCTGGAGGAGAGAATCCAATAAGAGAACCAAAAGAAAAGACCCACCCGGGCTTCTCGCCGCAGAGTGTCGATCGGATCACACACCACCCTAACCCTTGATCAAACACAAAGGTTTAGCCATGGAGAAAAACCAGCGGCAGCAGCATGAAGCTTCACTTTGTTTTTTAATTGTAAAAATCGTGGCTCATTAAAAGAGCCATAGCTTTATTTATAATAGTGATAGGGGTTACATGAAATAGAAACTAACTTTAGTTTCCAAAAACTGAAATAGGAAACTAAAAATTAGAAACTCAACTAGTTACTAAATCTGAAAATAGAAACTTACAAAATAGAAAGTCTTATAACTGAAAATTAGAAACTAATTTAAGACTGAAAATTAGAAACTAATTTAAGACTTCAAAATAGAAACTAAATTACTAACTAAATGACTAATTAGTAACCCCATCAGCAGCCCAAATCGTGGGCTGACTTGGACCAGATCTGGGTTGACCCAGTCAGCCACTTGGGTCGACCTTGGTCTTGGTTCTCCTTGTGTAAACCCTTGGTACTGCATCACAAGCTCCCTCCAACTATTTTCAAGTGGATTCTAGAACTCCATTAGGTCTTGCTGTATACTTTTCCTTACATAGTATAGCCTCTAATGGACCCCTTTGCTTCCACGGTTCCAAAAGAGACTTAAAGAATGGAACCGGGATGCTTGATCGACTCTCAAACCCTTATACAAGCTCTGATACCAAGTTAGGAAGACTAGGGTTAGAGATGAGGGAAGAAGAAGGAATGAGGGAAGAAGAGGGAATGAGAGAGAAACGTGAATGAGCTAACTTGCTTATCACACCAATATTAGGTTCAAATATTTTTTTAGGGAATTACAAGTTCCTCCCTAAGGGAGGTGAAAGAGAACCAAGAGAAAATACATATAAGGACACTTAACATAAGACAATTCCTATTGTACCCCTAATACAAATATTCTAACAATTATATGTTCACATTTAAAAGTTTATGACCAGAATTATAAAGACAAAAATTGAAAAAGGTGGTCTAACTTATAGGGCTTCAATAAGATAAAAAAAACCTGTAAGGGCACTAATATGAGCAGAAAGTTGAACAATGTTTATTTAAAAAGTTTGAAGCGTTAAAGAGTTGAACAACATTAACTTTTTTCTCAAGAAATTTCAGTCCAATGCTTTTTTGGTTGCATAGGAGATTGTGAACAATTCCTTTCTCTTTTATTCTTTCAAATTGTGCAAACTTTTTACAAGAAATTTTTTTAGTGTGTGTGTGTGTGTGTGTGTGAGAGAGAGAGAGAGAGAGAGAGAGAGACTTAAGACTTTATGCTCTGAAAAGCATGTTCATCTATATAAGAATCGTAAGCCTTTATGCTCACAGACAAACCACAGAAGTCACAGTGACAATCTGTACATTTTCAACTAAAGAACGGCAGCCTTGCCAATCAGGCACACCTAGAGGCTGACTACATCAAACCGGGAGGTGACAATCCCTGTTTTCCTTTTCAATTTCCGGAGTGAATGTAGGAAGTGCATATGGTTCTTGTACGAGGTTTTTGAACAAACAGAACTTCGTTTACGCAGGGCGTGCAAGCACCGTGAGGCGTGAAGCGCTCCCATACTAATTTTTAGACGGTAATAAACCAATGAAGAAAGGGAGATTGTAAATCAGCAGCAAGAAGCAATCAAACTACTGCACGATAGTTTTTTTTTTTTTTTTGGATTAAGACTTCCAATTGAATGAGTAAAATATCAATGGATTAAGATACAAAGTGTATTTCTAACATAGTGAAGTAAACAGAATATACATTCCCTCATGGCTATATCACTTAGCAATATTGGATGGAATGAGCCAATGAGATTTTTTTTTTTTTCTTTTTTGGAGAAATAGAGGCTTGAGATGCTCCAAAAGTTCAGAAAAAAGGAGGGAGGTAACATGATATTCATTATAAACCTTAATCATAGACGATTAAATGTAAAATAAATGATAAAAAGGTTTTCCTACCCAAGGCTGAAGGGGGCTTGGGGATTAGAAGAATCAAAGAGGTTAACTCTGTGGGCATCCTCAAGCTCATATGGAAAATTAGTCTAAGCAGAAAAGTATCTGGGTTGACTGGATCCACTCCGAACAGCTTAAACACAACTCTCTTTGGGTGGCCCCTTCCCCTCCTAAAGCTTCTTGGATCTAGAGAAAAATTCTCAGCCACAGACCCATTGTTCAATGCCATCTCCTTCATTAGCAGCAATGGCCAGACCACCTCCCACTGGAAGGATCCCTAGCATCCTTTGGGCATCTTGTCCCACTTGATCTCTCCCAAGACTATCTACTCTTCGAGTCTCCCCATTACTGCTTCTGTCTCCCTAATTTTATCTCCCATAGGCCGGTCTCCCTTATCCCTCGATCCCCCCCTCTAAACAACCTTTGGTCCTCCCTCCCTCCGCTCCCCTTGGCCATAGAGGAAGGGAAGATAAATACACTTGGTCACCCTCTTCCAATGGGATTTTTTCCTCCGCCTCTGCTTGGTCCTTCATTAGACCCTCCGGTCCTGTGGTTCCTTGGCAAAACCTTGTCTAGTTCAAGGAACATATTCCCCATCATAGCTTTACTGTATGGCGATGCCTCTCCAACTGGCTCCCTACCCAATCCTTCCTCATTTACCGCCTTATCCTCGTCAACCCTTCTTGCTCCCTATGCCCCCAGGCTTCTGAGGACATTCCTCAATCCTAACCTCTTCTTTTCCTGCCCCTTCTCTTCTTTTATATGAAACACTGTCCTCTCTAGATGCTGGCCCGCTAGTAGACCCATTCTCCCTTTTGATAGGGAATGGATCTGGATTGACATGACCTTCGCTGGCTCTTCCATCTGTAACACCCTAGGCAAGCTGGATTTTTGTGCAACCATAAATCTTCTCTTGATGGAATGAAACATCCTTATATGGTCCTCCAATTCTCGGTCTTCAGACAAGATTTGGAAAGCATCTACTTTGATGTTACGTCCAAAATCCAATCCCTTCATGCTCGCCATGTCTCAAATTCCCTTAGAAACAGACATATCATTGCTTCCTAGAACTTGCGGGTCAATCTCAGCCCCCAATCTGGATGTTATTTCTCTCTTCCCCCCTCCCCCCATTTTGATGTACCCCTTTGGACCTGATGTATTGGTTTAGCATGCTGTTTTGATGTTTTTTCCCCTGGGTTGGCTTCTCCTTGTCGGCTTAAGCCTTCCCTCCCCCCTTCTCCCCTTGTATATTCTTCTCTCCTTGGTAATGAATTATTTTATTCATCCATAAAAATAAAGTAAAACCTAATGGTAATCATGCTATCTCCCTATCAAAAAAGCAATACATATATAAATATAAGAAATCAAGAATTTAGCCCATAAAGTTAAGTAGACCATACCTTAGAGAGATCAGGAAAACCAGACACGTCGACTCCAAGTAAATTGAAAGATATAGCAGATGAAAGCATTCTGCCAAACCAAATAATGAAGCGAAAACCATCATCATAAATATAGAGACCTCTTTGATCCAAACTCTCTGTGGATAAAGGTAAATTTTTTGAGAAATTCTTAAAATCATCAGCCTTAGTGGATCCCTGCATACATGAGATGAGTAGCAGTTTATGAGATCGAATACATCAATTATTTGAGCAGGACACAAATGCAAGGGATCCTTACCTTTTCAAGATACTCATCAATCCGAATCAAGCTTGGATAGAGAAGCTTCAGTAACCTTCTAACAGGCAAAGTCATCATAGTGAAACCAGCTGCACAACGTTCATCAAGTTGAGCATCAGCATATCCCCCACGGAGAGGTGTGGATTTCCAAAGTGCTAATCCATACAAAGGCAAGAATTTCAGTGATTCTGGATATATCATCCTGCCCCCCAAGCGATGCTGCACAGCATGGAGATTTCGATATTCCCTAAGAGCTTTCAAAATCCTCAACTGCATAGAGTGCCGTGCATCTTCCAGCTTATGAGTCAGGGTTTTCTCAATCGCTGCAGCACAAGTTTTCATAACCCAATGAATTTCACAACGAAAAAAAAGCCAAGTACCAACTATCAAATTGTTTTTTTTTTTTTTTCCTTTCCTATTCTTTTTACATTTTTAATGAGCAATCAAATGGAAATTTAATCATACCAAGCCTAGTAAGCAAAGAAACTATGGCACCAGTATCAGCCCGGCGGTACATTTCTCCAAGATCCGATACCACAGGTGCTGCTGCTGTATGGACTCTAATACGCCTTTCACCTGAAGATGATGTGTATCTTACCCTCGCTAAGGAACTTTTAGTTACTAGTAAAGAAATGCAACAATATATTTTCAAATGTTGGCCACATTAAGGGCATCTGAAGCTTCAAAATGAAAAGAGTGAAAAAAGCGAAAAGAGTGAAACGGCTGAAAGTCTAAAGAATGATAATTCATGAATTGAGACAGAAGGAGAGAGAGGGGAAAAAGAAACATGAAAAGAGAAAGCATGATGGTAACTGGCTAGAGGTGTACAGGTAATCAAATGGCCACTGAAACTCAATGTCCCTCCTCCTCCCAACTACTACCGCATCCATCCACAAGAAATGATACAAGCATGAACTAATATTCAAGATGCAAACAAATCAATTGTACAATCTGGTGCAAGAAATAATGGGTTGCCATTCCAGAAATTAATTTTTGGCATTATATATGTTTCTAATTTAAGAAAATAAAGCAAATAGATCAGATTAAATATTTGAGAAAAATAATACATTCAGATAAAGGACAAACAGAAACACATAAGTAGTTCTGCAGCATATAGAAGCATCCATAGTCACAAAAGGCAAAAGACGATATAGATATCAGAAAGGAATAAAGTTTTATATTCAATTCATGAATTGCTGCAAACTGCAATAATCTACTCAGTAATTGAAGGATACAGCAAAGCAACTTGGAAATATACAGTCTGAGTAGTCAATAATGTTTCTTCCAGAGACAACTGTGCTGCGAAGGCTTTATCACAGTCAACAGCTGGAAGTGCCAATAAATCTGTAGATCTTAACATAAAGTGTCCATGATAATTTGTAAACCGGACCCCTGAAAAGCAAGAAAGATTCATATTCAATATCAAAACGTATGCAACAGATCTTCTGCGAAACAAACAAAGATCTTGAGGTCCCTAGCTCAATAGAAAGTAAATATTTGGGATGAACCTTTGCCACATCTTATACGCATCACAGCTTCCCAAGCAGTTTCCCTTGTAAGGTCCCTCGCAAGCTCATATCTCAGCCTCTCACCATGGATAGTCGAATGGAAACCTGGATAGTAATATACTTGTCCACCAGTATATTTTGCCAGAGTTCCTATCAGGGAAAAAAATTAATTGTATGTGAAATAAACATACCATCGTAGATAATTCAATGACTAATTTTTAATACAATGTATGGTATTATGTACCTAGGGATGCTAGATCAGTGTACTTGTCACTGAAAGCATATACGTTCACCCCTATCTGATACTTGGTAAGATCAGCAGCCATTTGCTTGTAGAAAGGATCCTCGGGTATTCTCAGCACATTTTCTTTATCTGTTCCATAAACACGATGATCATCTCCTCGTAACCTTAAGCGGCCAACGCCAAGTGATGGTAGTGTATTCTGGAAGATCAACAATTTACCCCCAAGTTGGTTCTGTTGTGAAAGAACAGACCAAGTCAGTATCAAGTTGTTAATCAAGTGCTAACCTCAGATGCATGAACAAACCTAGTAACTAGATAATAAAATAAACATTAGATAGGATATCAATAGGGAAAAGAAATTAAGAGTTGGTGAAATTACTGGAAAAGTGACATACCATAACCATGAATGCTGCCTTAAGAGCTGGACCAAAAGCAGATTCCACATTTACATTGTCCTGGAACATGGATGGCAAGCTATCTAGAAACGCGTCCACCACATTTCTTGATTCAGACAAGTTAACAAGCAGATCATCTGGCAATGGTACAAATATGTCCTCCAAATCTGACACCACCATCATTTGAGGCTGCATCAAAGATGACTGGAAAATGCAAAAAGCACAAGTTAATATGATTTGCTAGACATGAAGATGTATTAACAGTTACTTGTGGAAAAGCATCAATTTGACAACCCAACAGGTGGACTATGAATAGCAGCAGAGAGCTAAATAACAACATTAAATAGAATCACCTAATGATGCCTGCTCCTATAATCAGCTGATGGAAAAATCACTTGCCTTCATATTGTAAAAATGTATCGTACTGTCAAAAGTTAAAAACCCAATCTGTGTTCTGGGGAAGCCAGGCAACTCATCCAAGCAAGATTTAATGGTCTTTGCTACAACCTGCCAAAGAAAGTTGAAGGTCACAACATGTCCAAATATCTTCAAAGAATACCAAATGATGCACATTCAATGCATGATCATTAAGGAACGAAAATTAAAATAAAATAGATCCCTTCCCCACCCAAATTCCAAGAAAAAGCCTAAAAGCCCCTTCAATGGCCAATTGATCCACAGCTACTCTGGTACATTGAAACATATGTCAATAAGCTAAACACTAGATTTATAGGGGAATAAAGTCAAAAGAGTACTCCCTCCTATCCCCCCCCCAGGGAAATATACCAGGAAAAAAAACCTGAAAGGGGCCTTCTATGCCCAACATGGCTAGCGGATCGAGTTAAAATAAAAAGCACATTAATGACAGAAAAATTCTTTCTTACTATGAACTTTATGCCATTTATCAAATCTTAACTACAGGTAACATGTATTAATTGGTCCAAGTTAATATAAATGTACAGTATACTAGCATGCAAACTGATTTTTTCTACACATAAAAATCATCCTTCAACTAAAAGTGCTTACCTCAAGCATACCACTTCTGCCGGCAGACACTGATACATCAATGAGAAAAAAATATAGCGGTGGCATTGGAGGCCGCACCATATATTCAGTTGGAGCCACAAATTCTACACTACCCCCTGAGAGTTCAGGTCGTTGATCCAAATCAATTCTTCGACCATTTGCATCCAAATGTGCAAAATATTCACCAGGAACTGGAGAAGGAATTGAAACATGTTAGCACTCATGTCTTGCAGAGAGGTAAAGAAATTTATAAAAGAAACAGGCTTCCTTATGCTGTCATGATTAAGTTCGCTCTTACCAAAAAGTACTCTTCAACAAAGTACATTTTGTTTAAGCATTAAAAAGGTTCAATAAAAAAGAAAGGAAAAATGAATACCATTCTATTTGGTAAAGCTAACAAGCATATCAAAATTGAGAACCTACAGAAAGATCCTCACTGAGAAAGAAAAAAAGTGAGGACAAGCAGGAAAGGCATTCTCCTAAAAATGCACTTCAGGAAACACAACAAAATCAACCTTATCCCAACTTAATGGGGTCGGCTACATAGATCCAAGCAAAAAAAAAAGGAAAAGTGAGAGTTAAAAAGTACCACACCACAAATTCAAGAAAATATCAGCTAAATGGGGTCGACTACATGGATCCTTGCCCTCCAAACGGCTCTATTTGAGGTAATACTTGGGACAAGACTTAGACTATACATGTCATCCTCACAACTTCCCCAATGGTCATTCGAGGCCTGCCAGCCACTAACTCTTTTAGCTCACTCAATCTGAATTAGATCACTCCTCACTGGAGCATCACTAGGCCTCCATCGCACATGGCCAAACCACCTCGACCGACTTTCTCGGAGTTAATCATCGAATAGGGAAACTCCCAAATCAGCTCTAATATGTTCATTCCTTACTTTTTTTTGCCACACATCCATCTTAAGATCCTCATTTCTGCTACACATAGCTTGTCTATATGATGCTTTTTAACTGCACAACATTCTGCCCCATACATCAAAGCCGGTCGTACAACAATCCTCTAAGAATTTCCTTTAGGCTTTAAAGGAATACGTCGGTCATACAACACTCTGGTTGCACCTCCACACTTCATCCATCCCACTTTAATTATATGTGAAACATCACCCTCTATGTCCCCTTCTTTATTTATGGTTGAACCCAGATATCTAAAATAGTCAATTTGCGGTATCTCTCTCCTCAATTTTCAACATATCCTTATCCATTGTAGTACGACTAAAATTACACATTATATACCCCGTCTTCGGTCTACTTATCTTAAAACCTCTTAATTTCTATGTTGATCTCTATAACTCCAACTTATCGTTAATCCCCGGTTTTGTCTCATCCACCAAAACAATATTACCGGCGAAGAGCATAAACCATGGGACCTCGTCTTGAATGATCTTGGTTAAGTAACCATGATTAGTGCAAACAAATAAGGGCTTAAGGTTGATCCTTGGTATAACCCAATCGTCATTGGGAAAGCACTGCTTTGACCTCCCACAATTCGCGCACTAGTCACCACACCCTCATACATAGCTTTGATTATATCTACATATTTACTCGAAACCCCTCTCTTCTCTAGTACATGTCGGATTAAATCTCGAGGGACTCTGCCATAGGATTTTTCTAGGTCAATAAAGACTATGGAGATCCTTTTTGCAAGCTCTATATCTTTCTATGAGCCTCCTCAATAGGTAAATAGCCTTTGTCGTTGATCTACCTGGCATAAAACCAAATTGGTTCTTCGAGATAGTAGTTTCTCTTCTCATGCAGGCTTCAATAACCTCCTCCCATAATTTTATATTATGACTCATTAGTTTTATGCATCTATAATTATTGCAGCCTTGAATATCACCTTTATTTTGTAGATTAGAACTACAATGCTTCTCCTCCATTCATCTGGCATTTTTCTTGCGTTCATGATGTGTAGTGTTTTGATGGATAACACATTCAAGAAACAAATGGTTCCAATATTAGTAGTGAATGTTGTTTCACTAAACCGAAATCTGGAATCTTTTATTATGGTGGCCAACACAAAACAGGTAGTTTACACAAATGCTTTGCCTAGCTGCCACCAGTCATTTCAGCGGAGTTTTGGTCGTTTTGGTCGTTTTGGTCGTTTTGGTCATTTCACATCAATTCCATTTTTGTCTGGTGATACTGAAATGATTGAGAAACAGTGTTTTAGAATCTTAAGAATTTGGTGGGCAAAGATAATTTCAAGCCTAAAGCCCTAAACCCCAATAACTAGAAATTCATACTTCATTTTCCCCAACCTCCAGCTTACAAATAGGGGATCATCTCTTTATGCTGCTATCATGATACAGATTAAATATAGCATGATAGAATTACAAAATCAAAGAAGAAAAGTTTCCAAATGAGTATCTTATTAATGTACATGGGAACATTTTTCATTCATCAAGATCAGCCATCCTTAGGGAAGGTGTGATGTAAGGCTATTTACCTAAGCAAACATATCAATTTCAGAAAACCAAGTTCATATCTTAACAACAATGGGAATTTCTCAAATCTGGAAAATAGGGCTGAATAGGGAGAAATCTAGCTACTCACAAACCAAGGCTCAAAGGAGCCTCAAACCTGGTCAAGTAGGGGCTGTGATGGCCTCAATGACATCTCCAAATATGGCTGCCAGCAAGTCCGTGTATAGGCAGCAACAGAGAAAGAAAACCCTCAACAGAAAATTAGGGTTTGAAGGAACTGATTGAAGAAATTGATAACTACAACACCACGCCTCCAATGGCCTTGAAATCTGGATCGAAGGTTCAACAATCCTTCAGAAGGGTTCCTGAATCTGAATTAAAGTTAGGGAGAACGGGGCAAAAATCGATTTAGCTCGAAAACCCTAATACTGCTCTGTATCGATTTTGGCGGTTGGATGATCTTCAAACTCAGGTTGTAGCTGTGATTCAAGGCTTAAACAGGGCTTCAATAATCACTCAAAAACTCTCTCACAATCAACAAAAAAGAATAGAAAGAAAGGGCAATTCTGGGATAGATGTGGGTGGGGGTTTGGGCCTTCTCAGCCCTGGGTCTCTCACTCACAGCTATCTCAGCTGTTAAAGGGAAAATTCTTTCTCATTCTTGGAGCAAACATTGCTGGAAATTTCATTAATCAATAGGTGTATCTGTAATTACAAGAACCTCTATTTATACTTGAGGCTTGGACTCAATTACATAGAAAGAACTAAATTGGGAAACTGAAATTAGAAACTCCAAACTTAAAAAGTCAAAAACTACTAAGAGAACAAAGCTTGCTCACTAAGAAAAGAATAAAGGCAATACTAGATTCTTCCTTCTAGAAAACCAAACCTAAGATGCAACTTTGTATTTGACCAAGTCAAACACTAAAAGACAAAACTACAGCTGTATAAGGAAATCAATAAAGAGAAAATAAGGTTTTCTGGAGGCTGCTGCCGCTCCCATCGATGGATAGTTGTTGGGTCTTCTAGAAGATATCATGTGAAGATAAAAACCGAGGAAAAACTATTGGTTCAATGGGCACAAAGGGCTGGCTCAATGGCTGGAAAAACTGAACTAGAACTAACACAAAAACTGGGCCAGCTTGGGCTGGCTCGATAGGCACTACTACTGCTAATCTTGGCCTTTCTTCTTCCTTATATAATGTATCACAGTTATCAAGGCATCTCCTAGACAAGGCGGTCAGCCTGGATTGCTGATCTTGACCATGATTTTTTGCCATTTTCCATCGCCTTGCTAACTATGTAATCTATATCATTATACCATACATAGGATCAGCATCGACATCAAGGTGTGCACCCCCAAGTCTTTTATAACTTCACCTTCATCTTTGTTGCCAATGCCTTGGGCCCTTGGCCAAGGCGTCACCTTTGTCGCCTTCTCCAGGTTTGGTCTAGGTTTGTGTCATTTTTTTATATAACTCATATGTGGCTGTAAGGTTTTATGGTTCACCTTATTGAAGCTTATTATACTTCGAGGGGGTTAAAATTGGGGAAACAGTAGAAACTAAGGAGTCGGGATTGAAAAAGCAAAAACATGGAAATTGAAAAAGACTACTTCATTACTGTTGAGTGATCATTTGATTGATTTGAGAATTCTTCGTTTCTCCTCATCAGTTCATACTTTATATAACTACTACATGGACTATATTAACATAACTTGGTGAGGGACAATAGTAAACAGTAAGTACTAGCATAAACTGAAAGGTCCTAAACTAAACCCTGTTTTATGTATGCCTTGACCAATAAGGCCTCAACTAGATGATTGCCTAGTTGCCTAGGCTCTAAGGCTCCTGAGTATTGCCTTGGCACCATGATAACCATGGCCAAGAGCATCTTAATGAGACTACAGACCATTCAACACAATTTAATATAATGAGGTGGCGGCACATAGATAAGGAAAGAGGCAATAGTTTTTCCCACCAAAAGATTAATGAAATACTCAATGAATTTTTAAGAGAATAAACTTTTCTTTGGCCAGTAGATGGTATCTTTGTTTCAGGCTAAGGCAACTCCAAATCAGTTGTTCCTAAGCAATCGTGTTATAGTATTACATATGGCCTTGTTTGACATTGTCCCCACCCCCCCCCCCCCCCCCAAAAAAAAAAGAAACTCCTTCAAAACTTTTACTCAATGGCCTGTGATTCAGCTGATCCCCTAAAGCTGCCTTCTATGATGTTTGCCAACATGAAGATGTAAATTTGAATCTGTGAGCAGGCACTTCATCATATATATATATATATATATATATATTTAAAAGGATAGGACCAACTCCAACCCACCCTTCTAACCCTACAAAAGTGGGACCTGCACCAGGTTACGGGCCTTATGGTCATCCAGGTTCATTCAAGGTTCACGGTATCGGGTTTCGACCTCTGGGGAGACTGAAATTTCGGTGGAAACCTGGGAAATTTTGAGGATACCAGGGAATTTTTCCCAGTATGGTGGAAACTTAGGTTTCGACCCCCAAACAATGTTTTTTTTGTCTGATTTTTTGTGTACAACATATTTTAAACATTTCTAACACATTCACATCATTAGTTTCATAAAAAAAAAAAAAAAAAAACAAAAAAAAAAACACATAAAGTCTTACTTGTGTGGTGAACCAAATGTTCGATAATCATTATGCTAACTTGTTGGCTTAAATTCTGAAACTTTACTACATAATGACTATATATAGTCTACAATCTACATCAAAACATAAGACATAATTCAAATGATCAAAATAAATAAAAATGTTACATCATCAATAGTTATCTATCAACACTGAACAGTAGTGACTCAATTACTCAACACTCGAAAGTAGTGACTCAATTCCTAGTAGATTGTCTAGGCAGTTCCATCCAAGTAGTGACTCGCTACCCTCAAGGCACCCATGTTATCTTTTCTAACATTATTCAGTAAGCTATATATACCTTATATCATAAAAAATCAATATTAAGCCACATCAAGTCATTAAAATCAACATTTAGCCACATCAAATCATAAAAAATCAACATTAAGTCACATTAAATTATAAAGAATCAACATTTAGAAAAATGCTCTTGTTCTATAATAAGTTTGAGTGGTCAAATGATTTTTATTTTACATGAGACTTTTTGTATTAGGTATAACATAAAACCAACTTTCCAACAAGTCTAAAATTACTTAAATCTGAGTTGTAATAACATAGTTATAGTTATACTCCGGTCAAACTTATTTTAAAGTGCGAGAATGCTATTAAAATCGCCTGAATGAAATAATTTTAGGGATATCAAAAAAAAAAAAGATTATTTTACCGGAGTTTTGGTTTTTAGCAATGTTTTAACATTATAGGATTTATAAAATTTTCATAATTGAGAAAAACCCCAGCATTTAAAAGTTGAAAATCACGCAAAATCCAGTTTTTGTTCTTTGACTGGGGGTTGACTTTTTATCCTTCAGGAATTTGATTTTTAAACTATTTTTATTGCATTCAAATAAGGGGTATTTCCTTATTTATGAATAATATCTTAAGTAAATGAAATAACAAATATAAAAAAACATTTACTTTAAATGATATTTGGCATAAATAAGTGCTAAAAAATGAAAATCTCCACTGTTTCCCTAAGTTTCCCACACTTTGGACAAAAAATGCACAAGAGAAGGTCGAAATTTCCCATTGGGAAACCAAGTCGAAACAGGTGATTTTTTAAAATCCCCCAAGGTTTCGCAGGTATCGACCCGATACCTGCGAAACATGCGAAATTTTGCATGTTTCGCTCGAGTTCTCGAACCACTTTCACATGTTTCGCTCGAGTTCTCGAACCACGGGTTCATTTATGGGATAACTGGCTTTCACATGAGTCTATATTTTATATTTCGTTTTGGATCTTAACTACATCATAGCCCTTTTATCACTCTAATTGAACTTACCATTATGGTTCTATTTCCTCACCTCCAGACAAAACCTCATCAACTGCACCTATAGCAGAAGACAGAAATATTTCTATCCTTAATTGCACTCCTTTTCATGGACAGCATAGTTGTATAGAGCTGGATGTTGGGCAACGAAGAATGACATCAAGAGAATGAAAATTTTTTAGGTCATCTGGGTGTGGCAAATAGAATATAAGTTGAAGCATTCAATGTGGTATGGACATTTCCAATAGAGGCAAACCCAATGCAGCAGTAAGGAGGAGTGATATGAAGATGATAAAGGCTAGAGGGACTAAAAGACCATTTGATAGACCAAAATTGGCTTGGGAAATAGGGAGAAAATATATTAATAGCATAGGCTTGACAATTAGCATGACCTTAAATAGAGGTGAATGAGTGGTGGAACAGAATTCAGGTAGTGGACGATTTAGTTGAAAAAGGCTTAGTTTAATCGAGCTGAGTTGTATTGATGCATTTACATTACACATTGATCCCTTATGGAGGTCTAAAGGCCCTAGACACAAGTTTGGGAGGTCCATAACATACTGATGGCAGTCCAATGGGATGAAATTAAGCCTTGGGTAGTCATATTATAGGTTGGGCCTTCTATTTTCATGGGTTTCATTAGTGGGTCTGATTCATAAGCCCATAAATTGGGGGTAAAGTTAATACATGAAATAGTAATTAAATTAAATGTTTGAATTAGATTAGGATGCTTAATTACTTTTAAGAGTTTCATTTTCAGTCAATATAAGAGAGTGATTAGGAGTTCTTGTATTATTCCATTTAGGAATTTTAGAAAGGCCTTTATATATGTAATACACCCCCATCAATTAAGCATGACTTCAGTAAAGACATTTGACCTTTTTCAAGAGTTTTGGTGTCATTGAGCTGTGCAAACGGGATTGGAATTCTAGATCTGATCCCCCTCCTAATTTGTTCATCTCTGAGATCAGGTTGATCTTTCCTCTCTCTCGTTCTCTGTTCTTATTCTCTCCAATTTCATCTCTGATCTCTTCAAATTCTCTACTCTATTCATATCGATTTCTACTTCGGGTTCTGTTCTGAGCATAAAAAATCCTATCTTTTTCTGGTTTCTTGAATTTCTACTCCAACTATGAATTTTCTGAAACTTCAAATCTGACCATTGGGTAAAGCCTGATTTCTAATATGATATTCTCCCATCCACTTAGAGCCTTTGACCAGAATTTTGTCCAAGTCTAATCACTTGATTCTCTGTTATTATAGTTCTTTGGAAAATATCTGATTCCATTCCTCACCTGTGATCCTGTCGCAAGCTTACCTCCCATTGGATCTCGCTGGTTCAAGATTAACACAGCATTATGTATTAGTGACAGTGCAAAACTTGTTTCAATTTTAATCTATTTTCTTTTGATTTGTCTAGTTTCTTAAATTTTATCACAAGTTTATAGATTTTGCATTTTCCTTTCAACTTTTAATTTTAATCATAATTGTAAAGGGAAATTCTTTTCACTTTGTATCATTGTGTATTGCGGAATGAGAGAAAGCAACGAGTTTTGGTGGATAGGAGCATTTTGCAGTTGTACAAAGAAATAGGGAAGTTTTTGTCTAATGCATCAAAGAAGCTTGAAAGGCATTAATCTCGTCGAGCACAGCGAGATACTTACATTTTTATGAAATTAGTTACACACTGTACAGGAACATGCTTCTATGCATTTCATGTTTGTATGCAAGTTTACATATTACACAGGCAAAATGGAGACAGACAGAATCATGGACAGAAAAACTACATGCATATGGAATATAAAAGCATATCTTTAGAACTTATTATGCAAGGAAAATTACAGACACGATACATCTATAAGATGTTGGATGAAAGCGACATACTATTAGTAACTCGTATTCTATAGAAAGCTATATATTAGAAAAGAAGGAAAAACCCGGGGGGGGGGGTTTCTTATACACTACTAGAGACATGTCAGTCACTGTGGACAAATTTTGCTTCTCAGATCATTTCTTAGAGCAGATTGTTGATTTGTAATATACCATCATTGAGCAAAGCACAGATGTTGCAGCGCCACTTTCTACCCCCATCAGAAAATGTAACATAGGGATTGACATATGTGCGACATCTTCTACATCGAATTATTCCCATTGGTCCAAAATTAACTGTAGGCACTTCCTCCTGAATAAATGCAAACAAACAGTGGATATTTGGATAAGTAAATAAATTACACACAACATAAAAAACTGTATCATCGTATCTTCCAATCAACACAATCTGGCTTGAGAACTATTGTTACTGACCCCATCAGAAGCTTCAGCAAGCGGATGAACCACTGCTCCTACCGGCAAGTGCCACCTAGAAAACAATGATTGGGAGTTTGGTATTCCACTGGTTGTAAGCCTTAAATATCTTGGATGGCAATTCAATGGGTACATCTCAACAAAGGACTTTGGCTCTACATCACCATCCAAAGGCCTCGGCAATGCTTTAGAATCGAGTCCCGGTTCCATGGCTCCCGGAACAGATCCAACAGAAAGTGACTGGAACTCCTCAACCAATCCTTGAACAGGACCCACAGGAGGTATTGTATTGGGGTATTGCATTTGTTCCCTTGAATTAAGACCCATTGAAGCTGCTACAGGTGGCGGTGGTACATAACCTCCTTGTTGAGCGAAAAATGGAGATGGAGGAGATGGAACTTGTGAAGCTGGATAAGGTTGCACATTAGGATATCCAGGCAGAGATGGCTGCAGAGTTGATCTGGAAGGAGGAAACGAGGACGCTAATGAAGAGTGAGGCACATTCCCTATTGGTGGTGTGAGAGGTACATTTTGAGGAGGAGGTCCCATAGGCACTAAAGGAACCTGGGGTTGTGGACGGAAAGAAACAGGTGGAGGTGGAGGTAAAATTTGTTGACCTGCAGGAGGAGGAATCGATGGGGATAATCCTGGCTGCCCAGCAGGTGGACCATATGAGGGAGGCATTGATTGAGCTGGAGGAGGAAAACGTGGTGTTGAAAAACGCTGATAAGAACCAGCATCCTGTGGGACATAAGAAGATGGTGGAGAAGACATAGATGGACCATTAAACCTAGCCGGTGGTGAAGCTCTATTACCAGAAGCCTCAGATCCAACCACTGGCCCAGAGGATAAAAAGGGCATTGTTGTCAGAGGAGGAGCAGCAGCAGCAAAGGGAGAGGCAGCAGGTCTTCCTGGGAAATTTGGAGTTCCAGTCTTTTCATTTGCCATCGGTTGAATTTTACTCACTTGATCTGCTATAATGAGCTACAGTTCCATATGCCAAACCTGCCACAGACAAATATTTCAATTGTATAATTAGAGAATAAGAAAGAGAAATATAGTATACTAAAGAGTTGTGCCACCTCGAGTGATTGGAGGACAAAATTTTCATACCTCATGTGTCTATAAGCAACATGTAGCAGATAAGTGATGCAAATTAATTATCAAAATAGGCTTGTTTTATTAGGAATAAACCTAGGGTTGGGTTCCATACATGTTAGGCTTTTGATCCCATGTGTTTTGAGTGTAATAGACCACTTTTATGGGTCTAAAAATGGAGCTCTAAGATTGAGTACGGGATTACTAGTTAGTTTCCATTTTCATTAGTTTCCTTTCTAGTTGGGCTTGATTTGAGTTATATTTGTTTCCTTATGAGTCAAGTTATTAATTGAGTCAAGTCCTTAGTAGTTAATTTCCTTTTTCAACTAGTTTCTAATTTCAGTTAGTTTCTAATTTCAGTTTTTAGTAGCTATTGTATTAGGAGAATATCTGGTTTCCTTTTTGAGGACACCTTCTATTTTGTATTCCCTCCCCCATGACATAAAATAAAGAGAGGAGGCTTCCTAAAGGCCTAGATGATTTAATAAACAAATTAATGGTTGTTGCTATTGTCTTCTACATGGAGATTTGTCTTGTGTTTGATCAAGGCTGATGGAATTGGTGTTTGATCCAATTAACTCTCTGCGGTGTGAAGCACAAGAGGTTCTCTTCTAGTATCTCCCTCGCTCTTTTCTTCCATACTCAAGGTGATCCAAATCTGATCTACTGTTATAGGTATTTAATTAAATCACTTTTCTCTCAATTCTGTCCAGAAAATCCTCATATTTTTCCTATTTGATCCCTTGCTGCCAGAAACACTTTCAGCCATCAGTTTGGGCTGAAATTTGGATCAAAGATAGGTCCTACCTGGGGAAGAACTCGACCCAAAGGGGAGCTCTTTCTGACCAGTGGTTTGAGAGATTTAAAAATTCTCCCTTTTCTTGTCTTTTAGTGACCTGTGACAAAGCAGAACTGAAATTGACAGATCTGGTTCAGTTCCTACTGTTCTCGTGGACTTTGGTTCATGGTATTAAGTTGATTTGGACCTATTTGAAGTCTTGTAAGCCCTTGTTATCGATCCTAATCTGATCAGAGAAGCCCTAGTATTTGGTTCAATAGCTTCAACTGTTTCGGATCTGATTTCTCTTGTAATCTGATCTGTTGTGCTATTATCCTAATTTGACTTGTGTTTGTTCTTCGAGAGCATCCTGCTGTTTTGGGACTAGGTTGGTTTTGCCGATTCTAGTTCTACATTAATAAGATACAAGAAAAAGCTGATAATTTTGCAGTTTTTTTTTAAATATGTTCTGTAACCCTAGCTATTCAATGTACACTTGCCATCATTCCCCACATGTGATGATGGAGATTTCATCTTCGCACCAGTCATTATATTTTTCCATTCACACAAACAGCACAAATATTTAAAAAAACTAGAAAACTAACATTTAATATGGCAGAAGTAAATACAAAGAGGTAAGCAGCCACAGCACAACTCCAGTCTGGATACACCATTGTCCACCAGAGAATCAGCCACCTTGCCAACCTAAGCATCCAATGGAAGAAGATTTTCAGAATGGAGGCAAGGCATGCTACCTCTCCAACAATCAAGATTCTAAATTTAGAATGTCATTGGCATTTTGACCCTCGCCGAAACCAAAATGTTTCGATGAAATGGCTGAAAACCCAACCCTTCTTTTAATTCCTAAAAAGTATGGCAAAATTTTTTAATAATCCATGGAGTCTCTAATCATCCCACTCAGTCATCGAGTCATATAATGTTTCTATATTATCGCCACCCTAGCTTGTTCTTCGATTTTAAGATCTGTAGATTCGTAGAACAAAAGAAGAGTACGTGCGCTACAACTAGCAGCCCACGGAAAAAGGCTAGTGCGCTAGTAGTGTAGCCACATTTAAAAATGCTCTAGAGTGCGGAGATTCAAGATCTCATATTTGATGGTCGGCGTGGCAATAGGCTTCGCTTCTACGACTGGCTTCCCAGCAGTTGCAAGCACTGAGCGAGAACGGTAAGGGGTGCACAGCACAAACAATGTCATTGTGCGTCCCATAAAATTTGGTCCATTTCGGTGGAAATTTCTAAATGACCAAAGCATGAAATTTTGGCTTGAAACTTCAATGTTGAAAACGTAAAACACCCAATGTGGTAGTTTTGTTTCAGACCCTAGAACATATGATGGCCATATCATCATCTGCCTTAAGAATCTCTCGAACTCCATCAAAGCAGTCCCATAAGAGGGAAATTTGGCCAAATAACGATTCAATTCCACCCAAATGTTGAAGTGGATACTCCACAGTCGACCACCAAGCCTTGATTCAGCAACAAAACAAAGGATTTTTCTCCCAAAAAAAAATTGAGGTTTTCTAGCAATCTAGTGTCTCAGGAGAAAGGGAATGAAAGCTCAAAATTTCATCGAAATCTTGCTTCTATATGAGTCTGTTCAAAATTTCACTGAAATCTGGACTTTTTTAAACTAGGATTTCATCTCGACTAATGTTGAAACTGAGTTATCTGGATGAAATTTGCCGTTTGGGTCGAAATTTACGAATCATGCCAACAACATAGCATTTTCATTTACTAGCTACAGAACCCATCACAAAACAATTCCAACACTTGTCAAACAACAACCCATGGATTAGAAGAGAGTGATGTCATCTCAGTCCCAGGAAGAAAACAATAACCTTTGCTACAGATAATCTCAATCTGCCTCTAGAACATTAAAAGCATAGATTCCGAACATTTCTTGGACAAACCACATATCCAGAATGTGCTTGCATTCTTAAAGCAAACATGAAACTGAATTTAATGGATAGAGGATTATAAAACTAAAATATAAGCTGGTGCTGGAAAAGGCTGCACCATAAACACTTGTCCTGATGTGAAATTGTTTTAAGATCCTACCTCTTTTGTCAATGGACCCAAAGAATCAAGGGCCGGGCTACAAATTAATTCAGATAATATGAGTATAGGATCGTTGATGGAATAAAGAAATATAAACGGCGTACCCTGTGCACGAGACTCCAGCCACTGCGGGTCTAGGGAGGGTCATAATGTATGCAGTATGGCCCCCGCTTTGCAGAGAGGCTGTTTCCCAACTTGAAGCCGCAACCACTAGGTCACAATGGAGCAACCTTACTGTTGCGCCGAGGTCCATCTCTTGATGGAATAAGGAAATAAATAAATTAAATAATTTTTCAACGGTGATCTAGAAATATTTCAGATACTGAACAGAACTCACCAATAAGCTGAACATAAGCTGAAACATAATATCTATATTTTAAAAAAAAAAATAAAAAATACAAAACAGAAAAGAAAGCAATCCAAGAACACCAGCAGCACTAAAAATAGCCAGACAAGTATATTATTATTACCAAGTGTAAATAATAAAAAAGGGAAAAAAAGAAGAAGAGAAGAAAAGAAAAGAGAGGAGAAGAGCAAGATATGCTTCTGTAACTCTGGGAGTCACAACTATGTTACCGAGACTGTCCACTTCATTCAATATATATAATCATGACAAAACCCTACAAAGGGCATAAAGGACATTTAAAAAAAAAAAAAAAAAAAAGGCAACACCAAAATTGCTTCCCAAAGAAGGCAATCCAAAAGCAACGAACAATAGAAAAACCAAAAACCCTTCCTAAAGAAGGCACTCCAACAAAATTGTAGCATCCAAAGCTACATCAAAACACCTTCCAAAAGAAGGCACTGCAAAACTGTAGCATCCAACAGCTACATCAAAACACCTTCCAAAAGAAGGCACTGCAAAACTGTAGCATCCAACAGCTACATCAAAAACACTCACGAGCCTCAAACAGAGGTCTCCCTAAACCAAGTGGCAGCATCAGGTTGCTGGGGAACAAACAACATCAAGTTGTTGACTATACCAAACAGCATCAGGTCGCTGAAAAAGAAACCCTAGAGAAACCTCAAATCAGGACCTTGGAACATCCCAAAAAACCTTTTCCAAAAGTATCGATCCCAAAAACCTTCACCCAAAAAATCGATCTCATGAACCTTCTCCTAAAAAAATTTGATCTCAAGAACCTTCTCCCAAAAATCAATCCCAAAAAATTTCTCCCAAAAAAATTGATCCCAAAAACCCTGACAAATAGATTTTTGTCCAAAATCCTAATAAAAATCAATATCTTCACTGGCTTGATCTTCCTTCAATATTCAGAGGAAATCGATCCAAAGAATGACTGATACAACACATTGATCAACCCAAATAGCAGCCCTTCCAACAAAAATGGATCCCCAAAACAAGGAATCCCAAGAAAATCCATTCCAACACACTAATCAACTCCAAAATTTGAAATCGACCACCAATAACAACCAAACTAAAGGAAAAAAGTGCTTTTTGCATGCAGTGGCAATGAAACATTCAAGTACGATTTTCACCAAATCTTCAAGGAAACCCTAGTTCTTCTTATGTATGAACTAGGGTTTTACCATAAACCATCGAACCTTGAAACGACTCTCAAATTGACAATCGCAGGAAGACAACCTACTATTATACCATGTAAATAATAAAAAGGGGGAAACTACCCACTTCATTAATATATATATATATATATAAAAGGGGGAAAAAAAAGAGAAGAGAAGGGAAAAAGATGTTTCTGTACCTCTCTGGGAGTCACAAATGTGTTATTGAGACTACCCACTTCATTAATATATATATATATATAAAAGGGGGAAAAAAAAGAGAAGAGAAGGGAAAAAGATGTTTCTGTACCTCTCTGGGAGTCACAAATGTGTTATTGAGACTACCCACTTCATTAATATATATATATATAATCATGACAAAACCCTAACAAGGGCAAAAAGGACATAAAAAATGAAAAAACATAAAGTTAATATTCACGAGTTACTGTTCACATGGACAGTACCCGTGAACACTGTTCACCATGGTTCTCAGCATCAGTATCGGATCGGTATCAGCTGAGACCGATACCAATACCTGACCGACCAGTACCAGTTTGGGGATAAACCATAAAAGAAAGTGTACTTTTCTGAAAAGCAAGGGCAAAACTAACCGATATAGACCGATCCACTTTTAAAACTAAACTGCTTCTTCATCTACGTTCTTAAACTTCTCTCTAAAAATCCTTTTTCTTCTGCAAATGTTGCTTGTCATTTGATTCAAAGGACCCCCCCTATATAATAATGAATTGATTTGATAAATAGGAAAAAGGACTGATAGATTCTCACAAAAAATCCTGACCAACCCTCTCGCTACTACATAAATTAATAACCAAGTCCAAACTTCAGCAAAGAAGAGGTTGTGTCCCTTGCCTATTGTTTTTACCAAAAATACCGTTATATTTCCATCAAATTTTCATTCAGAATGCCATCATTCCCTAAAATTGTTGATTTGGAGAATCAAAGGGATTTATCCACTGAATCGATTGGTCTTTTAAGAAAAGAACGTACAGTCGCCTGAGTTTGGGCTGCAGCGACAATGATTTTTAAGCAGTGGAAACCTGTAATGGAGCTCGAGAAATCGCCAGAGAACTGGTTGTCATTGAGGAAGAGTGACTTGAGATTGGCAAGTCCAGAGAGGTTGGGGATTTCACCAGATTTCTAGTTCGCTTTGAAGCTCTACACATGAAGGCTGAAGCTGATCAAGCTGGTGTAAGCACTTCTCGTCTAGGGTTTTTTCTTAGGTTGAAGTGTCTACAACAAGCTTTGTGATCCCTTCCTCTTCTGCCATCTTGGATTCCTTGCCATTGGCAGAAATCAGATCCTTGTGCCCATGGAAGCAAGTTTGAAGGATCAATGGAGAATATCAGAGCTTTTTTTTTTTTAACATTATATGTATTATTTGTATAAGACATGCTGCCCTAACACTTATTATTTGTAACATACATGTTCAATAAATGTTCCTATCAAATGCATGTATTATTTCTTATCTTTGGAAATATACAAAAGAAAAAGACATTTTTTTCAATCATTCGGTACAGTACAGTACAGTACGCTCTGTTTACCCTTCCATTTCACTCTACGAGAATACCTATTGGCATGATGCCTATATTGTAGGACAAATTTCCTGTATTGCTCACCTAGAAACCCTAATTCTAGAATTTCCAGTAATAGTGGGACCTTTAATTTCTCTAAACAGCGCATATTCACTCTCCCAATTCATGTGCCGATTGACACATTTCAGTCTATGAGAATATTCTGGTGACAGATACCAAAATCATACATCGCCGCACTGTTTCCACTCCAACAACAACATCCAAAACCGCACTGTTTCCACTTCCATTTTACTAATTCAGGATAGGGAGGAAAGACTAGAACTAAGAGGTTTCAGTGTTGTGATCGTGCCAGCCACTATCACAATTTTTTATCATTCCAGACACTGTCACAATCATTCACACTTATCCCTTTCTAATTTCTCCAGATACAGCCTCTATCTTGGTGTTCATTTCAAAACATTTCCTAGATACCAGTTTTACTTACATGTTTCATCAACAATCATATGGTTTATTGCAAATACTTTTTATGGCAAGAATTGGTTATTATGCTTTTGATCATTGATTATTTATGTGATTAACCAGTGTACACAAGCACCTAGTTTTGACAAAAGCTCAGAAATATTTTTAATTGGACTCCAAAAACCACAAGAAGCATGCCAACAACCAAGATTTTCTAGGGCTTAACAGTGGCTGTTCCCTGGTGCAGTGACAGTGGCGGCAGTTGAGCACCTCAGTAGGGTTTTCTCATAGTGGGTCACAAGTCCCCAACCAGTAAGAAAATCCAATAAAAACTCTAACAGGCATCAATTAAGTGCACAATTTTATGTCCTCATCCAGATGATATTTTATTAATGGTTTTCCACTATGATATTGTTTTTGCTGTTGTATAGCTGTTAACGCCATTGCTCCTTCCTGTTTAATTTAATCTGGGTTGTGTTTGAATTGTTCTTATTTCTCCAATTGATGTCAGTATCTCAAGGGTTGGTTCCATTTTCTCGTCCCCCACTTTCCCTCGCCAGTTTGTGACTGAAAATACCATTTTTTTTTTTTAGTGTGTTGGTTTCGGATAAATACGTATCCTGTTAAATATAACCATTACATATATGTTACCAAAAATACATCACGATAAAATTTTGAATACATTCAATACCGACACCCAACCTCGTTTTACAAATATGTAGAAAGCCTTATTGAATCATACCCTCCTCTCCGTTCTGTTTAGAAGCAAAATTCCTGATGTATCAATAAAATCCAGTATATCTGAAATTGCAATTTCAACTTAAACCGCAATGATAAAACTCTACCAGCATACTTTACCCCGCAAGATTGTTAATCAAAAGAATTCAACAAAAGAAAAAAGATATAGAGGTAGATAGGCCAAGAACTCTTACGTAAATCAAAGAGGTCTCAGAATGAGCAGTGGCAGATTCAGTAGAAACAAAAGAGAAACTTTAAACTGTATCAATGGCAGTCGAATAAGTAAATCTAGAGAGAAAAACAGCACTGAATTTGAAGCAGAAGACCTCATCGTTTTTATAACAAAGCGAATTACATAACAAGCGAATAGATCGAAAAACTAACCTTCAGGGAGATCGATAGGAAGCAAAGGAGCTGGAATGAAATCGAGTGATCGTCGATCCAACAAGCTCTGCTGAATCTGCTATTTTGAGTTCTTCGACTCGCGAGATTTAACTCTTTGGACGAGAAAGGGCAGTTTCTATTTCTTTAATTACTTAAACATTTTCGGATAGTCGATATTTCAGAGTTAACGAACGTGCGCAGACGTTACCGAGTGCTAGGCGGACTTGGATTTGGTTTGCTGAGTCTTGAGTCCGATCTGGTTTAGTTGTAGGTTTGGCCGTTTGGGTAAGCTTATCGGGGACTCGGGTTTGGTTTTTCAGTTTGGTTCATCGATTTGATATGAGAATGAGTGAAATCAAACCATTAACCAACCGGTTTCATTTTTTTTTCTTGTTTTTTTAAATGAACACAGAGGCTGCCGGAGGCAGGGGTGTTTAGCGGCACCCAAAGGCCCCCGGCACGGCCTTAAGTTCATGGCGTGCAGACCTTGTTATGGCTGGCCCTAAGGCGCCGTAGTTTGATTGTTGCGTTAGCATGCTTTGACGCAATAGCATAATAGGTACCTCCCTACCTAAAGGCTTTTGATTTGATTTCAGTTTCTTGTTGGTTTCTCGGTTTGATTTCTGATCATGTAAAAAAATATATATATTTAAAAAATATGAAGAAAAAAAAATTTGTTGATTTTCTATGAATTTTGGATTGTTGTCAATTCCTTAGGCTCCGTTTGGTATCGTTTTAAAAAAACGTTTTTGGAATTTTTTCGTTCTATTGGAACGAAAAAACGGAATCTTCTATTTGGTGCACTTATGGTCCGTTTCTGTTTTTTTGAAACAAAAAGTGAAAAAAAAAAACTGAAAAAACGAGATTGGACGGAACTCCATTTTGGAGTTCCGTCTTCCCAGTTTCGTTCCATTTTACAAAAAAAAAAGTTCCCGATAAAAATCTGAAATTTTGAAATACCATTTTTTTGTTTAAAAACTACATTTTGACACAGAAACTGAAATTTTCGTTTTTGACACGAAACGGCGTTTCTGGAACAGAAACGACACCAAACGGGCTCTTAGTAGTTTTGGTCTGGTTTTTAAAATTTGGTTTGGTGTCTTACGGTTTTGATGCAGTCCAATTTGGTTTGGGTGACACAACCTAAGCTTCAATAAGCTCATATTGGCTTTGGTTTGGCTCGATTTCATTAATCGGGCTAAGTCTTGACACCCTAACATGTATGCAAGGGTGCACATGGGCCAAGTTGGGACGTGTTTTTTAAACCCTAGATCCTCAAAACTCAACCTTGTCGGGCTCACCAAGCCCAACTTGGCCCTAATTGACCCTGGCAATACCGGGTTTGACCCTAATTGGCCCTGATTTTGGCCAGGTTAACTTAACAATGATTGCCCTTGTTTTTGCTATTTTTGTCATATGCATTAAAAAAGAAAAAAAATACCAATAGGGTTGGTGTAAGAGGGAGGAGGAAATTACAAAGAAAACATTTTTCTCACTTAGTTGGTAAATAGTATAGGTGGGGCCTCTGGACAAATAAGCTTGGTTACAACAGATTATCACCTGTCCAAAAATCAGTGTTAAATTTGGGATGGGATTAGACTAAGCCTCAACCCACGCCCTCCCAACCTTGATCTAGAGTTAGTGTTTTTCAATCCTAACTCACCTTCAGGGTTAGAATCTTAACCCAAGCCCTGTTTGGGCTCAAGGTGGGTTCGGATCGTCAGGGCCAATTATTCACCCCAACCTGTAGGGGAGTGTTGGTCTGAAATCTTTCCTGCCACCCAAGTCCTACCCATTAAGCCCCCAAGCCAGCTTCTAGCTTCGTTGATTCTCAAATTGATCAAGGACTCAAGATTTTTTTTTTAATTCAACTCAGAGTGTAATATGATCAAAACAAAATCAAATCAATTCATTTTTATTTTGTTTATATCCACTTTTAGGAATACACTCTAATGATATGTATGGAAGCTTGCATGCAGCATCATATTGACCATCAGATCCCCTCTTAACACCTCATATGGTAATTGTCAGTCGTTACAACCGCATTTTCTCTCTCTCTCTCTCTCTCTCTCTCTCTCTCAGAGGCCCCTCCCGTAGGAAAAAATTTTGGGTTGTAGTCCCCTGCTAGTAGCCAAATAAATGGAATAATTCATTTTCCCCTAGGGTTCACAAATACCCTCTTAGGTTATAATATTTTCCAAAATACCCTTTTAGATTCCATTTCCTTGGCTGCCACAGGGGTTGCAGCTACTTGGCTGCAACCCGGGCAGTAGCTAAATTTCGTCCCTCCCGTAGCCTAATTAGATATCCCTCTCCCCCACCCTCTATTCTTCCTCCCACACCCACTTGCCTAGGACTTCCCGCCTAATGAGCCCTTTTTTCTTTCTTTCTTTGGTAAATTCAACAAGCTACCTATGGTCCACAATACAAGCTAGAGGTACACCAATAACCCATTTTGTTATCAACACGGTTATGTCCTTACCATCTCTAGATTACTCAAACCGGGAAAAAAAAAAACTTTATTATAGCAAATTAAACCGTAGAGCTACAGAATTGCATGTCCAAACATCCATGGGTTATTTATAGGTTAAATGAAAAGTTGGATTTTCCGACCTTGAAAATAATACACATGCACACTGGAAAAAAAAAAAAACCCATCTCTGATAGAACAATGGAGTACATACTTTCTTCTTTTCCTTGGTCTTTCAATGAAATAAACTAAAAAAGTGAAGGCTGGACATGAAACCTACAAGGAGAAAACTGTGAACACCTAAGATACTATTAGTGTATTGGACCCATTTCCCTATGCTAAACTGGACAGAAGGTCAGTCAGGGTAAGGTAGTTGGTAGAGGGTTGGGTTTGGTGTGTGGGGATGTGCGGACATCAAGGTTAGGTGTAGGTGGCATGGTAGAAGAGATACCAATAGCTTAGGGGGCGTTTGGTTCGAATTATCCATCGGACCAGATTCCAGGGATTCAGGATTCTGGATCTAACTCATATGAATGAGTTTCTTTGAAATAATTTCCTTTTGGTAAACCTGATTCTGTCACTTGATTCTGAGTGAAAACTGTTTGGTTACCCTGATTCCGGCCATTGATTCTGAGTGTAAAACTGTTTGGTTACCCTGATTCTGTCACTTGATTCTGAGTGAAAACTGTTTGGTTACCCTGATTCCGGCCATTGATTCTGAGTGTAAAACTGTTTGGTTACCTTTGAGTCTTTGAACCCATGTTCTGTTGAAAAAAAAAAAATCCCAAAAACAAAACCAAAAACTAAAATTTGTTCCACACATGTACTTTATTTTTAATTTTTTTCCTTTTCTTTTTTATGGTAATATGTGAAAAAAAAGAGTGGAACTCGTGAACTATTAAGTCTAATAGTGTAGTGCAGTAATTTATTTATTTTTATTTTTTATTTTTTATTTTTTTTTGTAAATTGAAGAGGACAAAAAGAAGAACATTACAAGGCATGATTGTATTGTAGTTCATGTAATCGAAATAGGTATCGTGTATCATATACTTCAGATCTGAAAATTGCCCAAACCAGCGCATGATTTGGTTTATGGAGATAGATATGCTTCAAAGTGGGTAGAAACAATAGTCTCCAATGACTTATACAAGTAATATAGGTCCTTAGGACCAAATGAGAGAAGAAGCATGTAAAGGTATAATATAGTACTGAGTTCATCCAGGTACTAGTAAATGCTAATTAAGTCTTTCTATCAAAAAAAAAAAAAAAAAGGATAATGAACTCAATATCATTACAATGGCTTCGGACTTTTCTTTTCCAAAAAATTCCAAAAAAGTTCATTCTACATTTTTTTTTTTAATCAAGCTTCTTGACTACGTCAAGAACATCTCTCAACATCCTCATATGACCCTCAGATTCTTGCATTGCACTGTTCAAGTATCCTTTGATATAGTCTGATGAAGGGGAAGGAGATGATGAAGTTGAGGTTTCTGAGCATAGGGACCTAGGTGGAGTCTGATAAGTATCACAACTTGGGCTTGAACTTGATATCAATTCGAATATTCCACAACCTTTGTTTTCAACCTATAAAGCAAATATAATCATCTTATAAGAATACAAGGAAATAAACATTCAAATCTTAAACATCTGAAAAAAATAAAATAAAATTAAAACAAAAAATTTAAGAAATTCATACCCCAGTTGATTGTGGACAACACCAAAAATATTGACCATAATTTGCACTTGTTTTCGCAGTTCTGACCTTACACTGATCGTTCCCACACTCACACATCTTACGATGGTCAACCCATATGAAGAAGGGGCAATTCATTGAACATTTAAAAGATTTCCTTCCAACATGTGACCCTGACTTAGAAGTGAAAACCGAACAACCTTTTCCACAGTAATCACACTTTGCAATAGCACAAGCGGACATATTCGATGTCATCTGTAAGTTAACACAAACATTTTCAAAAGAGAAAATATGCATAGAAAATACTATTAAGTACGCCCCTCATCTGAGTGTGATGGACAAAAAATAGGAGACTTCAATGGCACAAATTTTATACCTCCTAAACAGGAATTGAAACTGATATACAATGGTGGGAAAGGAAATAAATAAAAGAAAAAAAATGTGATCAAGATTCACCTCATCTGTGTTCTTCAATTGTTGCATGCACCTGTCTCCATCACTTATCATGAGGAAGGTTATAAGGACAAAGAGTGTTAAATACATGCCATTTCTGCTCTCTCTCACCAATTTTCTCAATGGAGTAATCTGGGTCACCTATGCGCTCCCTATTTATATCATACCAAAGAACCCAAAATATTATGACAAATAAGAATGATGTTGTCCATACTTAAACCTTGAAATCATTCAGAGAGGAACATAGAAAGAACCATTGTCTTAATATTTCTTAAGACTACATGCCACCATTGTCACAGACTCAACATAACATCAAGTTACATCAACCAAACAGATGCATTTTCTATTCAATAAAACCATTGTCGTAGAATGTCCATACACTTCCTTTTGTCACCTCAATTCTTCTCAATCTCTGACAAGTACATCTCAAGCAGATTTCGCCTATCTTCTACTCTTGTTTCCAAGAAGATAATGGCAGAATTCTTCTTGGCCATGAATATTCCTTGGCCTTAAACTTTTGTTGAAAATTGAGGTCTGGAATGGCATCAACAGCATTAGAAATTCAATATGATTTGGTTTTGATGTTAAAAAAATTATTCAGTTTTAATTCAGTTTCAATTTGTATAAGACCTCAAATCATAGCCCACATATAAGATGGAAAGTACATAACGCAGTGCAAAAAAACTTCCATTTCCATAACAAAATTCAAGAAATGGGTAAAGTGAATTGCAATTGCCTTATACCCTAAAAAAGAAGTTGGGATAGCAATTTATTAAGGCATGTGGATGCTCAGATTTTGTTTCTACACATAAACACACAAAGTTGGAAATCTGAATATAGGGCCTCCTGATGCTTACCTTAATCAACTCTATTGCTACTTGGGTAAGTTCTGTTTGCCACCTGCCTTGCTCTAAACCAGACGTCTGGTTGCTTGAATCTCGAATAAGGTCTGAGATTTTTTTCCCCACCTACAACACCATTTCAAATTTAAAGATACAAATCAAAGACCCATTTGAAATATTTGTAGATATATACTAAACACATTCATCTGTAAAGACAACAATACAACTGGGCACCCCAATAAAAGAAAGCAAGGGGAGCACAACAAAGAAATAGCAAGAAACCATCTGTAAAGATGCAATGCAACAGATACCCCCAAAGTTCCCAATGAAGGTTTTTCACCTAGTTTTTTCACCAAAGAGACAATAAGTAGGCACCTTAAAAACCTTGACTCCCACATACTTAATTGAATTATATTAGAAACAAATTTATGCCATACACAGGACAAGCAATAATTAATCAGAGAAATACAAACATAACGAATAGAATATAATTTTTTATGAAGATACTATTTTATATTGTAACCTATGTTTAGAAGTTCCATTTTAATTTCAAATTTTCAATGAAAAGTAAGAAAATAGACAACCCCATAGAAAGAAAAAAAAATAATATAAGGAACAAAAATACATGTTCAGAGCCCATATGATTAAGCTATATATTGGTTTCATAGTCTTTGATGAATACAAGAAATTTACATAACAAACAATATATTTCCTAAAACTAAGAAGGATACAAATTAAGCAGTATATGAAAAATTTTCAAATCAAATAATTAGTATCTTATCCTCCTCATTATAGTTCTCTCCTTTCTTTATATATCCTCCTTATGGCTCTATTAGGATGGAATGACAGAGCATAAGATTGGAATCTAAGGAATTAAAAAAGATTGAGGATTAATTATAGAAAAGTGATTAGGAAGAGATTTCAAATCATTCCTCTCTTTCACTATCATATCTCTACCTTAGCTGGATATATAGGAGGAGAAAGAGCATTAGAGTATAATGATACCTGAGGATTCTGGATTATGTTGGTTTAAATACTGAAGTCATTTTTTCCTCATCTCCACAAGTAGGAAGCCAAATAGAGAGTTCCAAAGGGGTGAAAAAAGATGACCAACCTGCAGGAATCTATCCCATATGATATCTTGCATTCTCTCTCTGATTAATCAGATGAAAGGACCTGTGAGAAGTTAACATTTTCTTGCTCATTCTTCATGAATAAAAGTTTCATATCACCCCTTAACCATCAACAATTCTCAGATTGCTCTCTTACTGCAAACTCCAATACACTGCATGAATGGTTTTTCCACAACTATAGAAAGGAAAGACCCAAGGTCCATCAATGAAATTAACCTATCATATTCTTTCTTTTTCCATTTTTAAAGATATGAGTAGTAGTTTGATACTATAAGAAAACCACCAAAACAGAGTACCAGAAATTTACATCCATCACACTTCTACAAGTTGTGTATACAGATCCCCAATAATCACTGTTTCAGAGTTCAGACCCACCTCATTTAGGTGCAGCGTAGAAGTCAATTTCCAAATTCCGGGTGAGATTAACATTGTGATAAAAATTTCAACAGAAAATAGTAATTGGATTCATCCCATAATATCTCATATGGAAACGTAGTTATCTAAAGAACAATATTCAAATAAGTGTTCAAGTATCAACTTTTTCCACAAGCCAGGTAGCTGTGATCAATCTCATTGTTTATTGTTTAAATTACAGAATCACAACAAAACGACGTTGGATAGACAACCGACCGATAATCCGAATCAATCCAACAAGAAGTGTAGAGACCAGAATGATTAGCTTGTTTACAATAATATCGGAAATCAATAAATCTAGATAATTCATACATTCCTACTCAAACAGAATCTTTGATTAATAAGAAAGTGAGAACAACTAAGGTAGAGATATGATAGTGAAAGAGAGAACCACTATTAACCATTAGAGAAGAGCTCTGCAATTCTTACATCTTTAAAGAAAATGAGAAGATAGACAATAACTCCAGGGAGAAAGCAAAGAAACACTAAGAAAAGGGTTATCCTTTGAGTTTGCAAGGAGTCTGATGAGACAAACTGAAAGGGGCTGAATAAGGGTCTTCAAAAATTTCCCAATTTTTTCAATAGACTATATAGCACTCCCCTTGGCTAACCCAACAATAATGGCACTCAACCTAGCACAAACTCACTCCTCAACACTGCTAATACTCACAGGCATTCACTACACTGGCACTAAAGTGTATGGCATTTTGAAATAAGTGATCTTTGCAACAGAAATTCTTTACAGAGAAGAAGTGATCACTGCAACAGAAATTTCTTTACAGAAAGAAAGAAGAAGAAGAAGAAGAAGAAGAAGAAGAAAATCTGAAAAAATGGAAACCGAATTTCCATAATCTTAAGAACACGCATACGAAGAAGAAAAAATCACATGATCTCTGCAATAGAAATTCTTTACATACATTCCAAAGGAAGTTACAGAATAACAGAAATTTCTTTAAAGAAAGAAAGAAGAAGAAGAAGAAGAAGAAGAAGAAGAAAATCTGAAAAAATGGAAACCGAATTTCCATAATCTTAAGAACACGCATACGAAGAAGAAAAAATCACATAAGAATGGAAATCTCACCTTAAATCAAGCTTCGATTTTGCAGATTCAAACCTCGGAGTCGATCGTCTGATTTGGAAAGAGGGTAAACCCTAGATATGAAGTTTACAACCTGAAAAATAGAAACCGAACTTCAATAATCTTAATAAAACACAAATGTAGGCCAAGAATACAAAGAAGAGGGGAAATCTCACCTTCAATCAACTCGGGTTTAGGCAATCTTCTCAGATGCGAGCATCTATCATGGACAGAGGGTAAACGTGAGAAACCCTAAACACAGAAAAAGAAGAAGAACAAGAGAAGGAAGAAAAGGAGTAAGCAGAGGAAGCAGAGGAAGAAGAAGAAGAAGATAAATCTCACCTCCGTCGCTCTGTTTCAGGGAAAACCTCGATCGAGCTTCACTGTGAGAATCGCAAGACTCCGAAATTTTTGATCCAGAGTGAATCTATGTTTTTTATAGCAACCCAAGAAACCATGACTCGATCCTGGATTAACCTATTGAGGTTAATCCAAATGAGTCATGGATTTTAGTTGAAATCCCTGATTTTACTGGCCACCACGACTCCGAATCGGCTTTTCACAAAAATGAGTCAAATGGAAATTTAATGAGAAACTGATTCCCTGGAATCTGGTCCGATGGATAATTCGAACCAAACGCCCCCTTAGTCAATCAACATTAACAAGCAGGACCTTAAAGATTACATTAAAGTCAGTTGATTTATGTTAGGCAGTGGGTTAGCCATTACCCAGTTTATGCCTTGGTACTCAATTAGTGAATGGTGCAACTGTTGTTTTTGTATGTTACATAAAAGATAACAAAGTCTAAGTAATCAATTTTTCTCTTCTGCTGAGGGGATAATTAAATAATTTTGAACTCTCCAATCCTTTCAAAGCAAAATATTCTCTTGAGTGCTTTTGAGAATTCTGAAAGTATATGTGACATTTACTTTACTTGTGTTCTAAAATTTGAACTTAAAGATGGTTAACTTTTCATCACTTGTGTATATAAAAAAAGAAACAATAATGCTAGTTATTCAATGTATAAATTTATTGAAATTTAATAAATTTATTTAGTTTGATTGCCTAAAGAACGTGTAGTCATCACTTAGTAGACACCTTGGTGTTAGGAGTCTGAAATCCCTAGATGCTAGATGTTTCATAGCTTTCTTAACTGTACTGTTTAGCTGCTTTTAAATTGCTTCGTTTTGATATAAATGATGGAACTCGTTGGGTTTGTATTTTTAAACATGTTAAGGACCATGTAAAAGAAAACTCTTTATTTATATTTATGGAAAAAAAAAAAAAAAAAAAAATTAGTTAGGATGTCTGATTTCTTATTCCATATTTTGTTGTCTGATTTCTTATTCCATATTTTGTTCACTGTATCATGGTGTATGTTGATTTGTTGCAAACAATTTTGCAAGCAAAAATTATTAATTCCTAAAATTAGTCCATCACTACAATCCTCAAGTTGGTTTTGTTCCGTATAAAAAGGCTTATTAAGGTTGCCCATTTCAATGTGCCACGTGGAATGATGATGTGGCAATTCTGAACATTGAATGGCTAGTACAGCCTTGGACAATGTACAAAATATTAGGTTTTGACCCTTGGGAAGACCGAAATTTTAGTAAAAATCTAGAAAATTTTGAGGAAATCAGGGAAATTTTCCCAGTTTAGTGGAAATTTTGGTTTTGACCCCCAATATGTTTTTTTTTTTTTTTTTTGCATGATTTTTTGCGTATGTCCTATTTTAGACATTTCTAACCCATTTATATAATTAGTTTCATGGAAAAAACACCTAAAGTCATACTTGTGTTTTTAACCAAAGTTTGCTGATGTACGTTGAGTCATTGACTGAAACTATACTACATAAGTACATATATAAGTTACTAATTAAAAATGTGAAATACATTATTAAAAGTTTAAAACAAACAAAACATAATGCAAATGATCCAAAATAGATAATAATATTACATAATTGTGAGTTATCTCCGAAGTCTTAAGTCTCAACAGTCAACGGTCAACACTCAACAATCAATTCCAAGTAGAGTGTCTAGGTGGTTCCAATCCACGAGCTAGGTACCACTACAGATGTCGTAGTTGTTCCTCTAAATGCACCACATATGAGTCTCATGATATGTTTTGGGCCCAATTATTTTGGCAGTCCATCACTGCCCATCTATAAGATGCATCATCAACATCAGCTAGGTATCCCAGCCTGGGTAATGACTCAGTCACAGTGATAGGATGTGGATGTGACACAAGGTTGGGATGGATACCCCAAGATACTATCAACAAAAGATGACCCACCACCTGAACTACCCTCTTGTCCAAGTGAAGTAGAAGATCCACCATACAATCCATACTCACCACCATATCCAAATGAACCATCGCTCTCGAAGGATGGCACACAAGGTTTGGGAAAGATGGGTTTTACCCTTT
This sequence comes from Macadamia integrifolia, assembly GCF_013358625.1. NCBI lineage: Eukaryota > Viridiplantae > Streptophyta > Magnoliopsida > Proteales > Proteaceae > Macadamia > Macadamia integrifolia. The sequence continues at coordinate 37,254,673 of NC_056565.1, forward strand.
TTCGTCCACTCCGTTACTTAGGTATATTGCTATCAAAGTGCAAGATCTAAGCTTAGAATGAAGTTTTGATGACACAAGGGTAAAATCTTGAGTGTTTTCCCAAGTTTCCCACTTCATAGAATAGAAATAAGGGGAGAGGGTTGAAATTTGAAATAAGAAGGCTTGTTTTCCACTAAAAAATTCTCACATTTAGAGGAAAATTCCCACATTTCGGTCGAAATGTGGGAATTTTGGTCGATACTGGTTGAAACCAATGACTTTTAAAAGTCATATGGTATTTGGTATCGGAACCGTGGGATACCATCAAAAGGATGGCATCGGTGGAAACCTTGAACCATGGCCTTGGATTAGTCACATGTTAAATTTCGTGATCTAATTTAATCAAATAGCCTCTCATGTATTGGCATGCCCTCCATGTTGCCCCTACCCTCTTAGGTATTCCAACCACTACTGTTCACTCTCCTATGATCCTTATTTTCAGACCTCTATTTTGCCACTTGGAAAACTCTGTTCAGACTGAAATTTTACATGTGGGAAGGTGACCTTGGGGTCTACGTGTTCACAAAATTTGAGCCCCGTCGGGTCTGCCACATTAGGACACTTTGATAAGCTTATCTGGGAGGGTATTCTGATAATTTTTTCCCTTAATATTGATTGCGAGTTTTCAAACATTTAATTAGCTTGTGTGTGATCACTGCAATTGAAAATATCTGTTATGATTACACTAACTTTATTCTGACGTTTGTTCAATTTATTTCCAGTTTAGTTTACTAACTTTTGTGCTCCATTTCTTATTTTCCAATGATGCATTTATCTTTCAAATAGCTCTTCTTCTGCTTGGCTTCTGAAGGTTGCCCCTTGTACAGAATATAGACTTACTCTCATTTGGGTTGTCACACAGGTTTATGAGCAATCAATTGCGACAATATGCCTCCAGGACTGGCCAAGGAGCAGAATGCTTGTACAAGTTCTGGATGACTCTGATGATCCAGATGTTCAACTTCTTATCAAGGCTGAAGTACTGAAGTGGCAGCAGAAAGGTGTAAGGATTTTGTATAGAAACCGTCTTATACGCTCAGGCTACAAGGCTGGCAACCTTAAATCTGCAATGAGCTGTGATTATGTAGAGGATTATGAGTTTGTTGCACTCTTTGATGCGGATTTTCAACCTGGACCTGATTTCTTGAAGAAAAATATTCCCTACTTTAAGGTTATTTGTATTCCATTTCCATCCCCCAATAGTTCAACTTTTACTTTTCAAAAAAAAAATTGCAGAATGGGATTTCAAATTTCCCAAATAATATTTCCATTCATTTGGAATTTATATTATGACAGTGCCTTCGAACAGGCTCTGGGATTTTCGTCTATCTGGCAAAACTTAATTTTGAAATCTGTGGGCTCTAAATCATCCTTCAATTGTTCTGACTTTGCAGTTATCTGGTACAAAATTTTGTCAATAGTGCATGACATACATCTTGGAACTTCCACTTGCGAGGCCTAATCATTTGAGAAATAACCAATGCAGAAACACACACACATACGCACACAGTATGAATATCTGTTGTTAGATTACAGAATATGATTGGGACCCGCACATTTTTCCCTTGATGTTCCTGTGCTTGTATCCCTCCATCATGCATGTCGTCATTCCTTGATATCTGTTATGAGAGTCCTTCCTCCCAAACCTGCTAAATTTTCTCTAGTGATCCTTAAAAATGCTACTTTGAGTTAACAGAGACCACGTGGATGTATTTTCTCTTTTCCTTAAATTCTCCACCAATCACCTTAATAAAAATCTTTACTATTCATCTACTTGGCAAAAAGTCAGAATCTTTTTTTTTTTTTTTCTGATACGTTTGCTTTGTTTTTTCAGTTTTTGCTCAGTCAGTTTACCTGATGTTCTGTACTAATAGTTTATAACCTAGATTCCATAATAGTTGGCGGAAGTCCATGTCTTCCTTAGTGGTACGTGCGGGGAAGAAGGAACTTTTGTATCACTATCTAACCTTTGTCTTCGTATTCTTGTTAAACAACTTAGTTGATCAAGATAACTCTCATGCCCTTTCAAACATGAACTGGAAGACCAGCTTTTTTCTGTCCTATCTTCCATCACTCTTGATTCTTCTTAACTAAATAATCCTGATTAGATCACAGATAGTTATTTCATGAAAGATTCAATTTTGCATGCTCTTCAGTTAAGAATATTTTGAACATTGGCCTTTAATTACCTGATCCTGATTTAAGGATTGGGCAGTAATACTTGAATTGGATGTTTCAAATTCTTTAGGATTATATACTTTTCTGTGGCCTGCAGTTTCAATTTTCTGGAAGCTGGATGATGACCATCTCGTGCTCCTTTACATCAGCCATATCATGTCCTTCTAACTTGTGTTCTGTTTTATATAGTATGAACTTATTCATGGGGAAAAAGGCAGGAGATTACATTATTAGGTGGTTCTTACTTTAAGATTTATTGTTTTCTTTCTTTATGAAGGGGAATGATGATGTAGCATTAGTCCAGACAAGGTGGGCTTTTGTAAACAAGGATGAGAACTTGCTCACTAGGTTGCAAAATATAAATTTCTCCTTCCACTTTGAGGTTGAGCAACATGTTAATGGTGTATTTATCAATTTTTTTTGCTTCAGTGGAACTGCTGGTGTATGGAGGATCACAGCTCTCGAAGAATGTGGTGGTTGGATGGATAGAACAACTGTTGAAGACATGGATATTGCTGTTCGTGCTCACCTTTGTGGATGGAAGTTCATATACTTGAATGATGTAAAGGTTTGTTTGAGACTGAAATCCTGTCATCATATTTCACAAACTTGAGAATGGATTGTCAACATTTTTCTCTAAACTGTATCCTTTCACTTCTAGTGCCTCTGTGAACTCCCGAAGAGCTACGAGGCATACAAGAAACAGAAGCACCGCTGGCATTCAGGTCCAATGCAGCTGTTTCGATTATGCTTTTTAGACATCCTTCGTTCAAAGGTCAGGATTGTATCTCACTGTTGTTCTATTTCTTTTTTTTTTTTCATCTAATATGGTAATTTTGGAAAAACCTGCACCCGTGATTCCACCGCACTCTAGGAAATCTCTCTCTCTCTCTCTCTCTCTCTCTCTCTCTCTCTCTCTCACTCACACACACACACACACACACACACACACATTTGGTGTGATTTTCAATATACATGTGCTCGTTGAGTCACATATTCAAGTCTTCTGGTTATTGGCATATTTTCTATTTCCCACATGTTTTGAATTCTCAAACAACAAAAGCCTGCAGAGGGGGGGGGGGGGAAAGAATAACATCTTCATGGAATCTCCTTTGCCGTGCAATTATTTTAGATTTTTCTTTTTGTTGGTGTCATAAAAATTCCCGAGGTTTCAAGTTCTGTTTCTTACAACATGGCAAGATGTAAAGGACAGTGCCCAACTTTATTATGCTTTACCTAGTTTTGAGGTGTTCTATTGAGGCAGGTGGATATAAGGAGCCTACGTTAGTGTTGTGGTTTTCCTAACTAGTTATGTAGTTGGATGGAGATGATTGTCTAGGGGACATTTATTCCCCACCCAACAAAAAAAAAGGGGTATCAAGTTCCTTATGGATGCAGTTTTGTGTATTTTCAGTTGCTAGTTATTCTGTGATTGATATATTTTTTTTATCTTTTTTCTCTTACTTCTAGATTAGTCGGGTGAAGAAGACCAATCTGATATTGCTTTTCTTCCTCTTGCGGAAGCTTGTACTGCCTTTCTATTCATTCACCCTCTTCTGCATTATTCTTCCGCTGACAATGTTCCTGCCAGAGGCTCAGGTCGTGTGTTATGTGCCTGGAATCATGTCCATTTTGAACATTCTTCCTGCGCCAAGGTCTTTTCCATTTATTGTCCCCTACCTTCTATTTGAGAACACAATGTCTGTCACAAAATTCAATGCCATGATATCAGGACTATTCAAATTCGGGAGTTCATATGAGTGGGTAGTTACTAAGAAGTTGGGAAGGTCATCAGAGGGAGATTCAATTGCCTTCTCTGAAAATGAAACTCATCCTCTAGTAGAAAGGAATGGTCTTGGTGGGTCTTCTTCAGAGTCGGACATCACTGAGCTGAACAAGTTAGAGGCAGCAAAGAAATTTGGAAAGCGTAAGAGAAACCGTTTGTACAGTAAGGAGCTTGCCCTTGCATTTATTTTGTTAAGTGCTTCTGTGAGAAGCTTGTTATCTGCACAGGGGATTCACTTTTCCTTCCTATTGTTTCAAGGTATCACATTCCTTCTTGTGGGTCTTGATTTGATTGGAGAGCAGGTTAGTTGATATTCATAACCGTTTTTCATCGAGGAATTTTTTGTTTATGGATAGCTCATTTAAGTGGTACTTGGTGAAGATTGATGACTCAGGTTATAGGTCACATTGACCACAACCTACGGTGATCTGCTGTTCACACATTCTCTAATTTTTCTCTCTCAGGACGTTATTGAAGTTTCCTGGGTACATGATCCAGCATTTCCAGGAAATTTTGTTTGGCTACTATATAAGCATTCTACTTATTGATTGTCAGAGAAAGGAGTAACATGTTATGTCTTGCCCAATTACACAGCTCTGTTTAATGTAAATGTCTGGTTTTCAACAATGGACAAGAGGATGTGGGAACTCTACAGGGGAACATATGCTCTGTGTTTGGCTAGTTCTGTAATTTTCTGTACATTAGTTAGTTGTTCAGATGAGGCATCATTAGATTATCAAATTTGTAATTCTTTTACTGTTATTAAATGATTCAGTTATATTTATTGTTTTTCTTATGACAGAATGCAATCATATGTATTGTTAGTTGTGAGTGGCACCATTTTAGAAATGTTTTATCTTTCTTGAATTAGTGCAATAAGTTTGCATTCCCTTTATTCTGTTATAAAAGCTTTTTTGCTTTGTAGCCATTGATTGTTAAATGAAAGCAATTCTGTTGGTTCAAACTCTTGGTTGGAGAGGGACTTACATGTATATGAGGGGATGGACAAGGGTAATCGATGTGGGACTATTCTTTTAACACTCTTCCTCACATGTAGGTAGGATGGAACTGCGTGTACATATGCACGGATGAGCGAAGGAGATTTCTCCGGTGGCTTCTAGAGATGGATTGGAGAAAGCCCACTCTGATACCATGTAAATATCCATCCCAAAAGCTTGAACTATTGGGCGAAGGGACATGTTGGATTTATTTATATTTAGCGTCAAAGCTTCTAAATATTTATCGTGCCAAGGATGGGCGTGGGTGTGAGTCTACATTTATATATGGGTGCACAGACACTTTTGTATTTGTACGTGTCACACCCTGCCTCAAATTAGGCCAAGGTATGCGGCATTGGATTCTCAACCCGGTCAGCCTAATCCTCCAAGATCACAGATGCAGTACCTTAATTTCACAAATGCCACAAAGACCACAACTAAAATCAGAGTATGCTAATAAAATCATACAACTACTGCTGGTGATATACCAAAGTGATAAATTACATTATATTAATTTCATGTCTGAAAACAACCATAGGTTACAATCTTACTTACTACACATCTCATAATTATATACATAAAAGGGAATATCTGAAATAATAGAAGTGATGTCCATCAGCATCCTGGTGTCCCGCAGACACATGCCTCACAACTACCATTGAAATCCAATTCTGCCTTAGCACCAGTTTCACCATCTAAAAATAGTAATCAATGGGGGGTGAGCTTCACAAGCCCAGTGAGGGGTGTACATGCAAGCACACGCAAACAAATGATGCAATGTATGCTCAAACAAATTAGATGATGTTCATGATCTATTTTTATCACATAATACCTAGCAAACAATTACTAAAGTCCAGATAGTGTATTAGTGCTACAACAACATAGGTGGCATCCCTGGTCTCGGAATCACACATATTGGTCACCCAGAGATACAAGCTAGTTGCAAGTTAGGAGCCTGTGGGTCCCGAAATCACACACATCGATCACCCCGCAAACCCCTAAGTAATAACCCCATCTTACAGCCATATACCCGGAATCACACACATCGGTCATCAATGTTCTTACAGCCATATACCCGGAATCACACACATCGGTCATCAATGTTGTAGACAGCCACGTTCCTGGAATCTCACACATCGGTCACTTGTGCTGCATCCCCATCTCCTGGGATTAGCCAATACTTAAACCCCTACTGGCAAGGGGTGTAGCACCAGGGCCTGTGAAACCTAACCATATGCAATCTACATGCATCGTTGCAATCAATCACACATCGGTGGCTATCATTGTAATACCGACCTCTGAGCCCACGGTACCGGATTCTCTCCCCTCTCAGTCACACCGTGCCTCAAACCGTCGATGTTACAATCACTACTACTTAATTCTATAATTACACATCTACAAAACCTCGATCACAACAATATCAGTAAAACCATGCCACATGTGTAATATATAAATATATATATATATATATATATATTTATATATTTATATGAAAATACATCCAAAACATGGAATTCAACCACAATACACAAGAGCATGCATAAATAAAAATATAAAAGAAACACTCTGTAAAATAATTAAACACCCACTCACCTCAAAACCTGAATCACAAGTGCAATAGGATCCCCGAAATCAACTTCATATCCTCGCACGATTAGTTTAAGTTCCTATGTGAATGATGTATAATCAATCATATTAAATATTTATACTTCATAACATGACTTAGTATAGATTCTATGATGAACCTTCCAACCCTCAAAAGCCCACATACTAATCTTAATTATAGTCTTGAAAATGCCTCGAACTACCCGTAGGGTTAATTTGGGTAAAAAGGTAAGAAGCATAACCCACATGGGGCAGGGCACTAACCACCCAAAACAGGGGCTGATTGGGCTGAAAATACCCCAACCGGTGGGAGACAACCGGCTGGCCACTTGCCCAACTGGTGGGAGAGAATTTGCAGAAATTTCTGCATTCCTAGGGCTGTTTTACGGATTTTCTTGGGTTGGGTTGCTCATGGCTGATGGGTATTGGCCTTGGCAACATGGGGAAGGCTCTCTAAGGCCTCTAGGGTCATTCTGTAGTCCTCAAAAACCTCTAATTACACCAATTAAAATTCTGCCCTTGTATTTTCCCCAAAATTTTCTTCCCTGAGATGGCAGATTCAGGTTTGGGAATATGTTTCCTAACCTCCTGAGCTTGAACCCAATTTATGAGTGGCTATAGGGACAATTTAAAGTTTGTACCTCACCTTAAATTACAAGTACAACAAGAGTACATCAAGAATTACAACCGATTTAGTCACTATGGCATAATCTTAACCCAAAACCCCATTCTTGCAGTCCATGTTTCCCACTTTGGGTGGCTGCATGCTTGGGGACCAAGCTGAATACTCTTCTTAATTTAAATACAGATACTGCATAATAAATTCAAGGATGAATTCTAACCTTCTAATGTATGTACAACAACCATAAATAAAGGTAGAAACTGTAACTGCTATGGTTCAGTAGAAACCATCCTGAACAGCAGTTCTTTACTCAACCCCATGTGGACAACAATTGTATCCATCCCTACTTGCATACATCTCCCTCTATTTAGCAGAAGCAGAGCATCATATGGGCAAAAGGAACATGCCCTTTCCTCCTCCTCCTCCTCCTCCTCCTCCTCCTCCTCCTCCTTCTTCTTCTTCTTTTCCTCTGTTGTTCCACCGTATGTACAGCAAAAATGAGAGAACAGAGGTAGTTTTGGGGCTTATATGGTTCAGCCCTAAGGGTCCTTAGGGCCCGTTTCAGCCAAAATTGCTTCTTTTTTTTTTTTTAACTGAATTTTAAAAGCATAACATTAAAACTATTTAAATTTAATTTCTCACTAAGGTACCCCATCAACACTAACCTATTAGATTGTGTTTGGTCAGCATGACGACCCCTACATAGTGGGTAAGTGTGAGGCTCAGGGGTATAGAGATGTGGGCCCCACACAAAAATCAGATTTTCTTACATTCTGCTAGGCGAACCGACTGGCCAATTGGCAGCAGGGTATCCTGCCGATTTGCCCATGTTGCACCATTTGTTATCCTAACCTTTGGGTTCTTGAGTCCACCCATTATAGGATTGGTTCCACTCATTTTCTAGGCCATTTAACAACCCTAACATGGCCATTGGATCTATTAAATTCTCTCTCCTACTGCTATACTGCAGGAGAGTCTATTGTCCTTATGCTAGCTGGGTCCTGACACGTGCATTTAGTTGCTTCTGATTTAGGGTGTTACAGTACGGGGATGCTTGTACATATACATGCATGTGTACAAGGACGCTTATATACATTTTGATACATCTGTATATAAACAGAGACACATATACATGAAAATGTAAGTTGCACATATATTATAGATGGTCTGAAAATTAGACAAGGGGATCAAAATTTTTTTTTCTTCCCACTCTATGTTCTGTTCTTCCAAGTCTTTCGTGTCTGATAATGAGTATAGCCTTTGGACTTTCCTGTTTAATCACATATTGAAGTGCACCTTATGTGATTGAGAGTTGTTTTATCTTGGAGGTATAAACACAATGGTCAACCCGGTTGCACAATTAGGGGTGTTTAAAAACCTTAAGGATAGTATAATTGTGATACGACTTAGCTCAAATTCTGTTTGTTCTTGATTCAAGAAAAATGATTACTACGGTGCTATGAATTTGTGCATCATCCAATGCAATTACAACACATCCAGAATCTAGATAAGTCTTATACTTTGTCCATGTTTATTTTATTATAGGACTCATGGGCATAAGATTAATTTCCATCTGTTCCAATAGTTCTTGATTTCCGTAGAGAATATGGAGTTGTTAATTAACCCATAGGCTTCAATTGTTCAATTTTAACACATGGAAACGTTGTATTAGCTGTGAACAGATGTCAATTTAATTTAGACATTGGATAATAATGTACTAGTCTCCAAATACCCCACGTGCAACCTGCCGCCACTGTGAATGGATGTCCATATAATTTAGATATTGTTCTTTATGCTTTCTACCTTTCTCTTCTTATCTTTAATCTTTTGGGTTTTAATCTTTGATGGTATAAAATGATGAGTTGGTGGTGTCTATGAGAATGAGAGGTGGAGGAAATTGGGGAACATGGTAGCATCATTTCCGGGTGAACCCATCCCCATCTAATTGAGGCTAAGATTTGCCTTCCTGCTGAAAAATTGCATGAAATTTTGCCAGAGATGCCAGCTTGGCTGACAAAGTTGCTACTGAATGTAAGATTACAGGGGAGCTTTGGAGCTGTGTAGGTGGTGATGTCGCCGGAGTAGATGGTTGGGGGGATCTGATTGTGGGGGCGGTGAGGTTGTATGCTAAAGAGGCGAGGAGGCCTTTGCTAACCACGATGGATCTGGAAGATTTCGAGCTTTATTATTCTCAGTTAAGCTTAAATAGTAAGAAATTGGAAATCAGAAATTAGATCTCTCTTTATTTTGTTCTCTTGCGATGGAGGGTACTTTGTTCAACGTTTCCGTGTTCTGTCTCCTCTTCAGGTTTCTTGGCCTTGATAGCCGTCACCAAGACCTTCTTGTTCGAACCGTCATCGGATTTTTTTTTTTTGTCTAAACCTCAGTCTCCTAACGTAGAGCCTGGTTCACAGCTTTCAGATCTCGAAGCGCCTGAGCATTTGGCTTTGATTTGTGTAGCACGACTGGTTCCCAATTCTGAGACATGGCTCCTGAGTTTTTGCTTGGAATATTTGATCGAAAACTTTGGATGAAAGAAATGAAAGAAGAGAAGTTGCAGGTGAGGAAGATCAATGAATTAGTATCAGAAGGAAAGAGAAATAGAGTGCAATGGAGAAATGTAATAGCCAAGATGATCCATTTAAGGTGGGGAATGGATATTTATAGGAGTTGATTGTCTAGAAGATTCATTCTGTCACTTTGAATCGATTTGGCTCTGGAAGTTTTTGATGCTTCTGCAGGAACCTCTACAGAGCTCAATGAGCTCTAAAACCCTAAAATCAAAACTATGTTTGGTTTGGTTCTAGCTAAGAAAATGAAACTTGGTTTTCTAATGACCGAGTGTAAACATGTAATCTTAGTTCAACTAAGGGTATTTTGGGGTTTAAAATGAAATAGTAGAGCTTGTGTCATCACTTAATGGTGGGTAGCTCATGACATGGGTAGGGGAGTGTACTTCCCTCAATAAAAAAAAAAAAAAAAAAAAAAAAAAGGTTACCTGGTCGTGTGGTCCTAAGGCCAAACACAGGGGTGCCCAAAATTACAGCCCCACCTTGTGAAACAATCCCACTAACATTGATACCTATGTGTGCGTTTTCATTGGGCCACATGCTGGTTCAAGAGATACGTGACCAAGTAACAATCTCTAACCATAATCTACTCAAAAGCACAAGAAAGATACCCCCTAGGCCATCCTTTTAAAGCCTTCAGGTTGATCTAGTCCTTGTTGGACTAAATTTTATACTTTTTTCAGATTCTTTTGCTGATCTTTCTGTAATGCCCAAACTAGTATGAGCATAAATAATCTGTCATCTTAAAACACAGAGTAAAACCCAAATTGACTCTAATCGACTCTGGATTAAAGCTTCTATCTATCTGTTATGATCGATGGTAAATTAGTCTATGGAAAAAATACTATGCATATATGCATCCTGTGGAAAATTGGGGTGGCTAGTGAATCCAACTCTGAATTAATGGGAAAATAGGATACGCAATTAGAAGACCCAAGTCAACTCATTGATCCATCCAAAAATACTATTGTGCTTTGAATATGATATTATGTGAGTTGAGTCTTTTATTTTGTAAAAAGACAACTTAGATAAGGAATTCTAGCAATTAAAAAAAAAATCATAATAATTTAAGATGAATAAAAAACTAATGAGTCATAATATAAAATTATGGATGAAAGTAAATGAACCTTGCTTTAGATGACAAACCAATATTTTGGATAACCAATTTGATTTTATGCTAAGAAAATTAATCATGAAAGTTATTTTATTTTGCTTAAAAGACTAATGAAAAAAATTAAACAATGTAAGAAGGATCTTGTCCATATGGTCTTTATTGACTTAATTTGGCATGTATTAAAGAGGCAACTGTTTCAATTTTATATGTGAACATCGTTAAAAATATGCATTATGGTGTTGTAACACGTGTCTACCTTTAGCGGATATTTGTTTGTGCTAGTCATAGATTAACTGGCTCAAGATATTTAAGATTAGATTTCTCAATTCAAACTTTTTATTAATTTTCTTATAACAATGTGTGCTTTTAATTGATGTTATTGTTAGTAGATATAATAAAATCAATGATAAATACGAAGCTGGAATTGAGGAGAACAATTTGGAATAAAAAAGGTTTTAAGATAAGTAAAAAAAGAAAAAATCAGAGTGAAAATGAGGTGATAAAAATTGAAATAGAGATGCCACAAAATGTTAGGTTCCTAGATCCAATCTGACATAAAGAAAGAAAAAATACAGAATGGTGTTTCAAAAAAGAATTAAAACAGAGTGCATGAAGAAGAAGAGTGCAATCTAGGGGTGTCAATTCCTAAATTGAACCGGTAAAACCGACCGGACTAAACTGATAACAACACGGACTGAACCGAATCGAAGCCTTATTGGTTCGGTTTGGTTTGGAGTATTGCAACCCCAAAACCAAACCGAACCGCACCGAAAATCGGATGAACCCGAAACCAAATCGAAACCGGCTCAAAACCTGGACCGAAACTGAAACCAAACCGGTAAGAAACCGAAGCAGTCCAAAATTCATTAAAAAATCAAAATTTGCATAGTTTTGTATACATTTGTCTGGAAAGTCGAATCCAAACTGGACCAAAAACCAAAACCAACCCGGTTACAAATCGATTTAAGAAACCGAAGACAAACCAAAACCAAACCGCACCAAAACCAAAACCAAACCGAAACTGGAATTTCCTTATTGGTTCGGTTTCGGTTTCAGCTTTCCCACACTAAAACTAACTCAACCCTAACCAAAACTGAGCTGGACGGACCGATTGACACCCCTAGTGCAATCGGAGTGTTACATAATCGATGTATTCTTTTAAAACAAAGAAAAAATTTGTAGGGCAACCATCTGATTAGCAATGATGTTTGGAGTTGAATATTGGGCCGCGAAGAAGCAATTTGTAACAAATTTAGAATAGTTGAAATGGAGATAATGAGATGGATAAGTAATAAAGATAAAAATGAATAAATATATAAATAAGGAATGAACATATTAAAGATAGTTTAGGCAAACCTCCGACACATGATAAGATGTAAGAAAGTTGTTTGAAGTAGCATGGACATGTGCAACGAAGGCCTTTGAATGTTCTCTAGTATAGATGGGTGATTTGATTGGGATTGAAGGAATTGAAAGGGTCAGAAATAAGCCTAAATGACTCTAGAAGAATTGAAGAGGAAAGACATCCATGGTTTATAACTTGTAACAAGTATGGGTTTGGATAGCATTGATTGGATAAAAAAGATCCATATAACAGACCTCATCTAATGGGGATAAGACTGGATTGAGCTGACTTTGAGAAATAATTAACACAATGTCATGAGGGAAATATGATGTTGGAGGTTAAGGTTTCATTCCCTAGATTCTGAAATAAGCTCAATGACATGCAAAGGATGTGGGTGAGGTGTATTGGTTATAGAAATTTTTAGTCCATTCAACGATGGATCCAAGGGTATAACCAGTTAATTATAACATTTTTTTACCATAACCTTTTGATAATAGTTTTTTGAAGGTTCTTCTTCACCAAAAGGATAATGTTGCAAATCCATACCTTTTTAGATTGGGCCATCATCAAAGAAATACTTACATCTAAGGTAATTAGTGTTACAAACCCAAGATTTGTAACTAGTAACTTGAGAGAAGAAGGAAGATAGAAGAAAAAAGAGATTAAAGGAGAAGAAGAGAAGAGAGACAAGCAACAAAGGGGAGGAGGCTACCTGCAGCTAGTGTGGAATACCTAGCTGTAGGCCTCTCCTCAATATATAAAATCTTCAAAAAACTAAAGAAAGTTTAAAGGACAAAAATATCCCTCATATCCTGGGCATCACATAAATAAAATAGAAAACAACTTAAAAGGACTATAACACCCCTAGAAACTCAACACTCCCTCTTAAGCTGGAGTATACATATATCACAAGAAAAGTTCCAACTTGGACCAACAAGAATAGAAAATCAAATGCAACACTAGTCTTGATTAGCTGTTGTAAACTCCAGTGAACATAAAGATAACTTCAGATAGCCATCATAAAGCCAATAGCAATGTTAACTCAAGTACATTAATCATCAACAACACCAATAGGTAAAAATCGTCGTGTAGAACCATCAACAACAAACAAAATAGGTACCAAATAACAACAATCGTAATCCAATATATCAGCAGCAACAAGAGAATCAAAGGCTCTTTCAAGGAAGTTAGGTAATAGATAAGGCAAGTAGTAGGCAACATAGATTACTGCAGACCAAGTAACAGCATTAGGTTGCTAGGGACCAACATTAGGTTGCCGGCAACCGAGTAACAACGTAAGGTTGTTGGAGATCAAGTAAGGTTACACTATTGTTGAATATAACCATATTCAAAAGATAAAACTATTGTTGAGGGTACGAGAAAATAAATAATAATAATCTTGAGCTGGCGAATCGAGTAAATAAGAACTCCAATCGAGTAAATAATAACTCCAATTGAGCAAGTAATAACTCCAATCTCCCCCTCACGTGTAGTAGTGCTCGTGGACAAATAATTATCCATAATAAGTATCTCAAGTGAGGAGCATCATGATTAAATAATTTCCATAATCAAGATCGTCACAATAAAAAAGTTTCAATCTTCCCTTCACAGTAGTAAATAAAATATCAAATAGAACAAGTAAAAACCCTCCAATAATAGTAGCAGTGGTGCAATAATAGTAGCAGTATACACCACGCTATACAAATGACAATCTTCAAATAGTTGCAACTCCATACTACTACCACTTGATACGGATCCAGGGTTTTGATACTAGACCTAGATCGCTTTTTTTCCCATTTAAGAGTGCACTAGCCAAATACTAATGAATAACGACATTTTTTGTAAATAAAATTGAGGTTTCAAAGGGGAATCACACTCTTGTACAAAACCTAGAATCTTTGATAGGGTGGTAGAATTGTAAATAAAATGGGTTCTAAAAAGGACCACAAGGATATGAGAGGGGTTTTGATTTATTGTATAGGGGTAAACTAGAAAGCGAGCAAAAGATGATGGCAACAAGTAAATACTAAGAGAGAGAGAGAGAGAGAGAGAGAGAAGCAGAAAAATCAGATGGGTCTCAACGTTGGAACTCAACTGAATTAAGTTGAATGAACTCGAAACTACAGGGGCGACTTATTGGTTTATTAACATATTGAATCTAGTACACAACAAAAGTTTTCAGCATCCTAAATTTATAAATCTGATGTGAGAAAACAAAACCCGACAGAATTGTTTTCACCTCGCAACAGGAGACATTATTAGAGGCGAGATCCCATATATCAGGTTGCCTAGAGCGGAGGGTCCTTCACTCAAAGTTTCAGCATGATCTGTGAAGGTTCAATGAAGTCAAAACAAATCACCTTCAACCCAGTGCTAATGTAGACAACTATAAAAAAAAAAAAAAAAAAAATTAAAACAACAGCCGCAAGACACAATAACAAAAGGAAAAAAGAAGAATAGAGTTGAAGGAAGCAAGAAGGGGGTATAACTGAAAGAAACCAACACAACAGTAGTAGCATATTCAACCAAGCTTCTCCTGAATCTAGTAGCACTGCTCAGCAAAGAAGAACTCAAGAGAAAAAATAAACGGAAAGAATAAATAGCACCACAAACTTTTAATCATTAGGGAAAATCACAGAGATTCATCATACAAAATCTTCATCAAAATTGTATGAACCATAGTTCTTTTTTTTTTTTTTCTTTTCCTTCAATCAATTAGGGTCTCTTTCCTCAAATTGACTCTCAAACCGAAAATCACAGAGAGAATCAGTAATTATTAGTTATTGCTCTGATACTATGTTACAAAATCCAAAATTTGTAACTAGTATCTTGAGAAAAGGGAAAAAAATCGTCTGCAACTCCGATCTCGTACAATTCCGTGCAATACCACCTTCAGGGGGTGACACGTGTATTGATACCAATGCAATGATCAAGATCTGATTTAAATGCCTCTTCACTGATTTAATGTTTTATTAGTTGTATCAGATCTGGACCATTGTATTGGTATCAATACACGTGTCACCGCCTGAAGGTGGTATTGCACGAAATTGTACGAGATCGGAATTGCAGACGATTTCAACCCTGAGAAAAGAGTGAAGATGAAGAGAAGAAGGGGAGGAGGCTACCTGCGGCTAGTGTGGAATACCTAGCCGCATGCCTATCTCTCAACATATATAATCTTCAAAATACTACAGAGAGTACAAAGGACATGAATACCCCCATACACTATGCAATATATAAAAAAAATAGAAAACAAATAAAACATCCCTGGAAACTTAACAATTAGAATGCAGGATTTTCCCCCACATGGATGACTGGTGATCCACTAACATCCATACAAGCTTTAAAAGCAAGGCTTTTTAGTGGGTAAGCTACTTAAACCCTAATCCTCCTAAGTGCTTCGGTTAGCAGATATCACCCATGGTCTAAGCTTATCTCTAAAGAGACATTTGATAAAGTTCACCTACAAACATTAACTTTCCTAAAGAAATAAAAAATCTACCCTATAAAATTATAAATTATTTTGATCAGGTGGAT
The DNA here is from genome assembly GCF_013358625.1 of Macadamia integrifolia. NCBI lineage: Eukaryota > Viridiplantae > Streptophyta > Magnoliopsida > Proteales > Proteaceae > Macadamia > Macadamia integrifolia. The sequence continues at coordinate 37,270,467 of NC_056565.1, forward strand.
TGAATAGTCTCTCTCTCTCTCTCTCTCTCTCTCTCTCTCTCTCTCTCTTACAACTTTTCAAAGACTTGAGCAAAAGATAACCAATAACAGGTTTGACTAGAGGATCTTTTCCTCTTATGTTTTATTGATGTATTTTATAGACCTTAGAAAAGCATATAAAGGTATATGTGTTGAGGATTGACGACTTGATTGTGGTTCAGGTTGTGGGTCACTTCTGAAGGACCATTAAAAGCCCATAAGACTTGAGGCCTGTAGGAGTTGGCTCGCCCAATTACATCTATTTTTTATTGGGCTATGCTGATTTAGGAGGCCCATGTGGGTGTTCGAGGGCATCAGGCCTTGAAGAAATTTTTTAGGTTTTACATATGAATATTTTGAACGTTGTATATTTATGCTTTCTGTATATATTGGTAGTGATGGGCGGTCATTAGAGTTAAGAGGGAAATCTTCATGAAATGGAGAGACGAGAGGAAGAGAGCTTGTAATACTATTCTCCATTGTTAGTGAAGCTACTATCAAGACGTAGGCACCTTGTTAAACCATATATATATATATATATATATCCTTATGTGTGGTTGTTTGATTGTTCTTTCTTTTGTTACGTGGTGTCTGAATCGTGAACAGATATCAGTTTCTATTGGTGTTAATGTTTTATTTTATAGCCTTTCAAAAACACAAGATAAATATGAACATGAAAACGGCATGAGAAAAGGATCATTTGCCAATGCTAATGGTGGTTCCTTATTGTTGGAGTCGGTGTAACTTAGTGGCTTGGATTGGTGCCGAGCCCCTCCATTTTCTTTTTTTCTTGTGATCTGAGTTCTCTTTTAAAATGAGAAAAAAAAAAAAAAGATTAGAGATTTCAACCATATGAGATGCACTAAAAGTAAAGATGATAATGTATTAATAAGTGACACGTAGATCAAAGGGATGGAAAAACTATTTCTATAATTTAGAAAATGAAAAAAATATAAATATGGAAAAAATTGCTACTTGGTCGTACACCCCTACACCCAGACACAGGGGGTGGAAAAAGAGCACTATGCACCCCCAGTTATATGTATGTGCACCTCCTCTAGTTGGTTCTTAGGCTAGCACAGTGGCCACACAACCAGGTAGCGATCCCCAACCCATAAAATTAATAGCGTTTTAGAATGTATTATTGACCAGTAAGAAACCACAAATATTAGATAAATACTAAAAATTAGGATGTCTGAAGTGAAAAAAACTTTAAGAAATATTAAAATAGATAAAGCAAAAAGTCCAAACGGTATTCCAAAAGAGGCATGGAAGAGCTTAGGAATTAGTGGATTAACTTGATTGACTAAGTTTTTTTAATAACATTACAGGCACAAGAAAAATGTCAGATGAATGGAGAAGCAGAATTATGGTTTTTGACTTATAAACATAATGTGATATTTAAAGCTGTAATAATTATATAAATAAAAGTTATAAGCTATACTGTGAAATTATGGGAAAGAGTAATTGAAATCTCCCAAGACAAGAAAGTAATATTTCAGATAACTAATTTAGTGTTATGTTTAGGAAGATCAACCACGGAAACTATTTATTTTCCTAGAAGATTAATGGAAAGATTTAGAGAATTTAAAAAATATCTCTGTGTGGTCTTTACTGATATAAAAAAATTAAGGATAGTCTAGAGAGTTAATTTGGTATGTGTTAGAGAAGAAAAATGTTTCGAGTAAATATATGGACATGGTTAAAATTATGCATAATGATGTAGTGATTAGTGTCAGAACTATGGGGGACATGGTAGTGAATTTCAATTACAATTGGATTACATCAATAATCAACTCTAAGCTAGAATTTATTTAGATGAACCAACTAGAGACATTGAAGATCATCTTTTGGCATATACTTTTTTCTTATGATATTGTTTTGGTAGATAAACAAAAGTAGGGATAAATGCAAAGTTGGAATAATGGAGTTCAACTACAGAATCAAAATATTTTAAGATAAATAGAATAAAAATATAGTATATGATGTATAACCTAAGCAACAATAGTACTAAAGGTGTGGTGGTGAAATTTAACAATATGGAGATAACGCAAGGTGAAACTTTTAGGTACCCATGTTCAATCATAAACAAGAGAAATAGAGGATGATATTGCACAAAGAATTAGAATAGGATTGATGAAGTAGAAGGGTGCATCCGGAGTTTTGTACGATTGACTACTCCTTTAAAGTTCGAAGAAAAATTTTATAAAACAGTTATACGATAAAAAATGATGTGTGGAGTTGACTGTTAATTACTCAAGAAACAACAAATATATAAATATAGTGAAGCTGAAATGAGAATGTTGAGATAGATGAGTAGAAAAACTGAAAATGATAGAATAAGAAATGAAAAAAGTAGAGCTAATTTAGACTAGCTCCAATACATGGTAAGTTGCAAGAAAGTTAGCATTGGCATGTGCAATGGAGGCCTTCAATCTTATAACATGGAAGGGTGATTTATTTCATATTGAAGGAGCTAAAAAAACCAAACATAGACTTAAAAGTAACTCTAGGAGAATTGGTGAAGAAAGACATGCATAGCTTAAGACTAGTAACCAATACAGCTTTGAATAGAGCTAATTGGAGAAAAACAATCTATATAGCCAACCCCATAAAGTTGAGAAAAGGTAGAGTTAAGTGGTAGTTGTTGAATTGCATCGTTTTTGGCTGGAGATCTTAATCTTTGCTATTCTCTATTACGAATGAATTCTTCTTCTCCTTTTTGGTTTTTTTGGAACCTGCTTGCTGTCTTGTGATTGCCATCTAAGTGGCATAAAATGTCATAAGAGCAGGATAGTAACATGTAGTTATACGCCTATTCTTCACTCATCAAAGGGAATAGCAAAACATGGGCAGGAGCTAGTGTTAGCAAATAACCACCACCTTTTAAGGTAATTCATCTGAATGCAGAAAAAACAAGTTTCACAAGAGCAGTAAAGGCATTAGCAGGTGCACGCCCCCCCCCCCCCCCCCCCCATTTAATTGGAATCCATCAATAAACTTAGTTCCTACCAAAAAAAAAAAGGGTAAAAGCACTACCAACACTCTGATTGATAGAGGACATAAATATGATCTCAAAGAAACTGAGGAGCTTGGAGATCTTAGAGACCATAAAACTTCTTTGGATAAAAAATTGGAAACATCATTAAATTCATGTTACAAGCTGTGAACAATGTGATGAAAATTTATGTTACAAATTTTTTTGGGGGAAAAAGATTATCTTACAATAGCACACTAAATAATCTGCACAAGAATATATACACTCACTTGTATAGGACTAGCTATAGGTAAATTTACAGTATGGATAGCTGAGCTTCTAATGTTTCTTTATTACTGCAGAAGGCTTCTATCTCACTACTTGTTCAAACTGAGATTACCTCTTCAGGAAGTTCACCTTTGCTATTATGATAACGAAAAGAGAGGCAAAGATAAGAGGTAATGCAATTATGACTGTAGCCAGTAGAGGTAAATGGTCATGTTGAAAGCCAAAGTAATCTCGTAAGAATTCATTAACCTGCTTTCTTTCACCAAACGCTTCAATCTCCTTGTTTAAATCTCCATACTGGGAAGTAACAAAAGCATTGAATGACCATGCAGCTGGGCAGATCCAGTAGCACCACGACCACCACCAGGGGATTTTCTGCAAGGAAATGCCTCAGGATCAAGGCTCTATCACTTGCTCCCCACCGCCCCCCCCAAAAAAAAGAAAAAAGAAAAAAATGCAAATTACAAGTAGAATCATAAAATTATTTTATAAAATTCATATTAAACTTCTATACAGTCAAAAAAGAATGGATGAAGTTATAAAGGGAACATGAGATGACTACTTACAGGTCGTGGTATCAAGAAGCCGGTGAAGAGATTGGATATTGTAAAGAAACTTGACGCATAAACAGAGGCAATTTGAGTGCTTGGGCTCATAGATATGATCAGCATCCCCAGGTAGACCAAGTAGAGAATTGTGAAGAATTGCGTCCCAATATACCACAGGAATTTATATAATGATGACGGAAACCCAATTGTGAAGTATGTAGCAGTCCCAAAGATTGATGATACAATGATTACATAAGGAATTTCAATTGCTATCTGCCAAGAAAGAGAATTATAAAGGGTGAGAATGACTCATGATTAATTTAAAATAAATAGATGATGGGATTACAAAGCCATAGGTCATTAGAGCCAATCACTGAAGAGTTTGGGTCATGAGAAGAGGAGCTTGGATCCTTTGGAATGCATGTTCTAGCCTTCTAGGGATTGTCCTGCAAGCCACATTCAAGGCATAGGAAATTCATTAAAGGGTTGTTTTGGTCCATTTACTGTTGTGGATCCATTGACTAAAATAGTTGGGATAAGACTGAGTTGTTGTTGTTGTTGATCCATTGACTAAAACAGCATCGGATTCTTTTTCCTCACTCTTAAAGATATCTTCTGGGGATTACACCTAGAATGTTCATTGTGGGGGATCTACAAGGTAAGAAGATGTAGACACCAAAATTTGGGGTGGTCTTACTCAAAACTGTAATGCCCTATTCATGCAAATTCTGATGATGATAAGAAATATATAAGTGGTTAAATAACATAGTAAGTTGAACCAATGCCCTTGGCTGCTTCAACGGTCAAAAGCTTATATTGTACCTTGGGAACCAGGGATCAAGTATTGGTACCTCAAAGACCTAAAAAAATATAGTAAGTTGAAGGAAAACTGAGGAATCTCAAGAGCAAATTCAATGTTAAATTGTAAAATTCAACAAAAGTCCTTTGCTTGGTATGACACTGTTGATTGTACTCTTAAGAAAGTAATACATTCCAGGATTCTACGTGTTGGAATCTGGGGGACCATTAACTCTTTTGTCTTATGACCCATCAGATCATGCCTCTTTAGTTGAAAATATACACATGTAAGAAAATGTTGAAGTAGAATATAGGGAACCAAACCTGTGCAATGGAATAAGCATGGGTTGAGTACATTCCAGCAAATCTTTCCCTGTACATTACAAGGCGCTCCTTTATCACGGCATGCTGAACTGACTGACAATTATTGACACCAAGAAAAGTCATTGAAGTGAACAAGAATCCTGCTATGTTAAACAGGTCCTGCTCTTTTTCTCTGTAATGCCAAGGGACAAACAGAATTAAAAGGATTCATCAACAATATATCTCAAGACAATCCACAATAGCAAGAATAGCAAGGCTGACTCTCATACCATAAAGCTTATGCACAAGAGTAATGAAATGATGTACACTGGGGCCATAATTTAAGAATTCATGCTACATTCTTCAGACTGCGATTGTTTGAGTTTTTGAAAACAATTCCAGGAAAAAGAATCATTCGTATAGAGAAAAATCATCCCTCAAAGAAATATAATTGTAATCATATTGCAAATATTTAAAATAAAATTATCTATTACATAGGGCAAAAGTTGTCTTGATGGTCCACCAATGAAAGAAAAATATGAAAGCAGTTGCATGCAATCTTAATCACCAACTTTTCCTGCTTTTATCTAACAAGCCTCCGATTAACACCATGAAACAAACCTAAAATAACCTAAAACAATGACTTTCTAAAATTCATCATTTCAACGAGGAAAACAAACAACTAAACAATCTATTTCACCATGCAAGTCCACCTAATGCACAGTTTTGCAATAAAACTCAAATTGGAAGCAAGCTAGGTCTTCTGAATAATAATAGGATTATCTGTTGCTTTTAGAGATGCCCACAGATCCTGCTCTGGATTGCTTGATAGAAATAAGGATCAGCTGAAGCCAAACGAGTTTCACCATCCTGGATTGGCCAGGATATGTCAGAATTGGCTGATCCACCAGGTTCTTTTATGGCCATGTTAAACCTGCTTTTGGGTGGCTTTAAGGGCCTTGCAGAATATTTTTTGGAATTTCTACTACATAAGGGGTTCAGGGTAAAAAGGAGGGTCTCTTGTGAGCATCTTTTCCCTCTCTCTCTTTAAGATGTGGGCATTACATGTTCAAGCATTCCTGAGTCTAGTTAAGATTTATTATGTGATCTTAGGATCAACATTAGAAAGTTAGTCTTCAAATTGGTTTGAAAACCTGGTCAAGTATAGTTACTTTTTAATATTATTTCTAATCTTCTAATAAGTCACCCCATTTAGCTAAGTTTCTCCTATCCTGCTGGGCTGTGCCACTTTCCTCTCATCCTCACCTCTCTATTATAGCCCTTTATCATTTCCTTTTTTCTTATTTTCTTCATTTTCCCAACTTCGTTTTGCACGGATCCTTGTAACTGACCCCATTAAGTTGGGACGAGGCTGAGCTTGTTTTAATCTTCAAATAAGTCACTGTTGTTATTGAGGATTTAGAAAGTCAACATTTTTCTGCATTACAAGAATATAAGCCCATAAAAAGGCATGGGAACATCCAAGCTTGTAATTGGTTTAGTAAATTGAAGTATGAGCTGTTGCTCCAGTTTTCTACTACTTCAAAATATGTGTCTGACAATTAGAGCATTAATATTTTAGTCTCCAGCTAAGTTGTTGAGAATTCTCCAGCTGCTTCTAAAATTCCATTAATATTTTGTTCTTATTATTGAGAGGGGAATCTGTTATAGTTTGGAGAATTTAGTGGTTTCTCCTGTATCATTGGCCTATTGCCTGCAGGTTCTTAAATCTTTTTTACATTAAATGGAACGTAACAAGAAATTATCAATCACGCTGATCTTTTGAAAAGTATCCATCAAATCACCTCAAATGGATGGCTAAGACAGATGATAGAATCTTGATAAAATATAGCGAGATAACCCTAGCAAAGTTAAATGCCTCATATTACATCAAACACCTGACATCAGATTTCAAAACATGGACTATATGTAGTTGAATATGAAAAAAGAAAAAGAAAAAATGAATGACTTACATTGTCCTCCCACGGTTCCAAAAGAGTAAACCAAAGAATAGTGATGAGACAAAGGAAAAGGAGATCCTCTTCAAGTTGTACTCAGGAGCTCTCCAATACGACAGGGAATGCTTCCAAAAGCATGCTGTGAATTGCCCCCATGTGCTCACTGGAAAACGAGTATCAAATTGTAGATCATTTGATCCTGGAGGAGGTTTACTCAACTTTTTAACCAGTCTTTTGGCACTCCTATATACAAGAATTACAGCTTGATTACAAGTCAGAAAGCAAGCCCACAGAAAAAAAATCCATAGGCACATGTCTGAGTGATACTTACTGATAAAGTGGTGAATCTTTATAAACTTGAGCAAAATCTACACTCAGCTGTTTTTCAATTGATGTTGAAGTAACTTCTAACATCCATGTGGCTGGGTTGTAATTTTTCTTTATCTTCGGCACTCCCGGAATTGCCTTTAAGAAACAAATAAAAAACTGTCATGAAATAAAGAAGAATCCCATAAAATAACAAAACCCAACTGTGGACAAAACATGCTTTCTGCAAATAGTAACCAACTTGCACATGGATAGCTCAAGAATAAAAAACAAATTTCAGCAGGTACTAGAGACTACCTCAAAGTAGTCGATAACACTCTTAGAATGCCAGCCTAGGTCACCAAAATAGATAATCTGACCACCCTTTTTAATTAGGACGAGCTGCAAAGAATTGTCTTTGTCATTAGGCCTAGAAATTCAGTAATAAAGATATTCATGTGATAAAAGTGACATACAACATAAAGAACTACAAGTAGGGAAATCTTATGGTCTCTCTGACGATTCACAGAAAAAATTATTTGATGGAAGTGCCTATATAACGGAACTGAACTTAATGCTGGTGATACCCCTATGCAGAAGAGGGGGAAAAAAAATACTAAATAAAATGACAATACTGGCATTTGAAAATTCATTAAAACTTCAATCTGATATAAGCATTAAATCATGATGCAGATATTCAGAATTTGGAAATGTCCTGAGTAAAGTTCATGGTGTTTGAGCATATATATATATATATATATATACTTTTCTCTTCTAAATGACTATCTTAGTTGACAATGTTATCCATTTCAGTATTTTTACACTAGTTCTGCATTGCTTGGAATAATTGGATAAAAGAGAGTATATTTACACTCTGAAGCAAGAAGCCTCGGAGGATTTTGGTTATCAAGGCCATTTAATGTTCCTTTCTTTTCTATGGGGTAAAGCATGATTGATGCAGATCAAAGCCTGAGAATCAACTTCAGAGAAAAAAAAAAAGTAACCGATATGGGTCCCACGCCAGCTTGTAATGTGGAGAAGACTTGAAGATTACCTCTTGATTTGTGGGCCCATGGCCAGCTCATATGGACGAGTTAGGCTGAAATATTTTAGGAAATTTTTGATTGATGTATTTTGTATTTTCAGATTTTCTTCTAATAGTTAGGAAGATATTATCTAGCTAGTTTCTAAATTAGTTTTTACTTTTAGAAAGTGGGAATTCTAATTTAATAGGTTTCTATCTTTGTAAAAGGGAGGGATTTTATTTGATTTGATTTGTAATTAGTTTCCAAATAGGATAATATCTAGTTGTAAAGGGATTCCTTTCCTTTCCATGCAAAGAAGGACCCAATTTTGTAATCAATTTAAAGTTTATAAATAAAGGAAGAAGGCTGATCTACAACTCAAGATTGAATGAAAAAAAAAAAGCTTTGTGCTGGAAAACTGTGAGATGCAGTGCTATGAGAGACAGTTTGGGCAAGATGCCCTAGGGAAGAGTGAGATGCTTGACCCAACCTATCCCCTTCCCCATCTATCTTCTTGTAGAAACGCAACCCTAAAATGATGCAGAAGATAATGGAAAAACAAGAACAAGCAATGCACAGATTTACGAGATTCGGCAAGATTGCCTATGTCCTCGGTGAGATGAGATCTAGCTTTACTATCAATAGAGAATATGGTTACAATGCTCGTCCCCCACACCTCTCAGTATTGCTTGCATTATAGAGAAAGAAACTATTGCTACAAATATATAGCGAAAAACCCTAATCCGGAAAGTACACAACTACCCTCAAAAAAAAAAATTCGAGCGGGGGGTTGTGCCCCCCTACACCCCCTCTATGCAAGGAGGCCTCCTACCCCCTTGCAACCCCCACGACCCGCTAATAGGCTAGTGGGTCCGTTGTCATGTCTGTCGAGGAGCTACACCAGTACTCCCTGGATTAAACTGTGATGGAATACAAGACATTGTACACCAACACTTCTTTTGTTTATTTTTTCATCTATAATTTCTGTTACTAGTTTCCTGCGACACCATCAAATCTGAAATTTCTGGACAACAAGTTTCTTGGAGATTCTATCAGTTACTGGAATATCGATCTTACTGTAGGGTTGGTTCTTACCTGGAACTTACTCAAACATTAATGATAGGGTACCACTGAGAGACATTGTAGTGTATAATGCTAGACCCATTATATGCCAGAAAAACATGCTAGCACTTGGTACTCTTAAATAAAGGCTGCATCTACTAGGTTGTTGATAATAATGAACTGCCCCCAATTAATGCCATTCTGGGCCTATATACTGGAGAGACACAAAGTTGAGACTTTTACCAAGCCTGTCAAATTATTGCCTCATGAGGTAGGAAATGTGTACAAAGCACACAGCATTATTATTAACACATGTACTGAAGCTGGCTAGAGGAGGAATGAAACGTTAAGGAGGATGATTGATCAAGACATCTCCAGTCTTCATCTCATATCCACGTTTCTTTCCTTTCCAAGCTCAGAAAAACAAACAAATTGATGCCTCTATGATACCCCTCACATAAAAACATCCTGCCACATTCACTTGTAACCATATAGATGATAAAATCATATCTGTCAATCAAATGTTTTCCGAAACAAAGAAGTGATAATCCTTATCCACATGCTTGTACAGAGTTATCTGGATTTTGAATTGGGATAATCCTATTTAAGAGACAAGGAATATTTTACCATTAGTTAACAGAAAAAGTGGAATACCTCATCAAATGATTCAAATATGCTAACACTTGGCTGGTGAATAGTACAGACCACTGTCCTTCCAGTATTAACTACATTTTTCACTACACGCATCACGATAGCAGCAGTTCGGGCATCTAAACCTGTTGTAGGCTCGTCAATAAACATAATTGATGGGTTTGCAACAAGTTCTACAGCAAATGTAAGTCGCTTGCGCTGCTCAATTGAAAGACCACTTATTCCAGGACTCCCAACTAAAGTATCTTTAATTTCATCAAGCTCAATGGTCTCCAGAACTTCATTCACAAAGGCCTGCAGAGTAAGGTACATTGCATAACTATCACTAATTTAGAGATAAATTCAACATGATCAAAGCTAAATTTTTTTAACATTCCAAGAAGCAACAAAGATACGTTAATATTGACAAATCATATAGGACCTTATTCTGAACATGCTGGCATTGAAAGGTTTCCAAATGGATTTTCTTATTGAATTAGTGAATTTGAAGCTTGAATCTTCGAGTAATGGTCACAGTCATTGAATAATTCCTGTATGTTTAACCAAATATTTCATAAACTATGATCTTGATACATTGTCAAATCACAATCATCCAATCATTGGTAATTTTTACTGCTTTAGCTAATATTTTTTCTGTTTTACAAAAGTTTAAGTGTAAGAAACTCCAATGAGAAAATAAAACAAACAAAAGAAGTTTTAGAAATAAGTCACAAAACGTAAGAGTCGAGAGAGCAGTAAAATACGAGAAGCTAATTTTCAGGAACCCTTTATTAGTGTTGATTCAAGGCCATGATCCATCTAAGAAGTGTTCGAGATCTCAACCAGTTTGGAATTAATTCCAATGTGACTTGTGTTTTTTGGTAAATAATTTCAAAAGGCAGAATTTACAATGCGAAGAACAGAGCGAAATTTTCTCTGTTCCTTATGTTGAAATGAAAGAAAAACAGATCAGGTCAATTTGTCCATTAAATCAGTAAGAAAATGTTAGCCAAAACCAAAAAAAAAAAAGTTCATTAACCAAGAATCAGAATTCCATATCAAATATGAAGAAAACCTCAGAAGTCTCACGGGTTATTCACTTATTATTTCGTTATAATGCCCTTAAGCATGCTAACCAGAACTCAGCATGAAGAAGTTTGGGTTTTGGAAGATGGATGAGAAAGATCAAATTTCCCCTTCCCTGTTGACTAGCATAATATTAAGTACTATAGTGATCTTACATTCTTCATGTCATTACTGATCTCTGAACCAAGCCGCAACCAAGCTGAATGGATTACAGATTCTTCTACAGTAATGTTTGAAGAATGAATGTCGCTCTGTTCACAATAACCAGAGATCCTTGAAAATGTATCCTGAACCTTGGGGTAACCTCTGACTCTGATGTCTCCATAAATAGTTCCAACGGTTTTTCTTCCAGAGAGAACATCAAAGAGTGTTGTCTTCCCAGCACCACTAGCACCCATCAGAGCTGTAAGAACATGGGGCCTGAATGCACCAGTTATGTCTCTTAAAAGCTGCTTATGAGTTGCACCTTTACCTTTCATTCCCTGCAGTTCAAGTAAAAGTTCAATCCCCACTAGTTGACTCTTAAGATTTTTTTATCCAAAAATGTTGGAACTGTCATGTCTAATGATATGTATGGGATAGTTACCTGAGGCACTTCAACAAAATATTGCACATTCTCAAACGACAATGTTACTGGCTCAAATGGTAAGATCATCTTGCCTGCAAGACAATCCCGAAGCATAAACAGTCCTAATCTCTAAAAGAACAGGAGAGGTAGATAAAGAGGCATTAATGGAAGGAAAATAGTTAGACCACCTCTCTTTTTTTCTACACCATATCTACTTTCATCTACATTGGATAGCAGAGGAGAATCTGATGAAGGTTCTATCCTCAACTCCTCCTCAATTATACTTTCACTCCTATCTTGAAGTTGAGAAAGCTTTTCGGAGGATATCATGGCCCGAGACTTGCTTGGAGCTGAATTAGATGAGTATCATGAGAAAATGCAAAGAGGACAACAAAGACTAGAATTCTCATAAAACAGATTATATGTGAAAGGAAAAGCTCAACACAGTACCAACTTACCCCTCAAGTATGTCAAGGCCAATGTATAGATAGTTATCAAAAGCACAATGTAACCAAACAAACCTCCCAACGATATCCAATAAAAGTCATCCTCATATAGAATCCCCCTTCTTCTCATTACTTTCTCCCCCAAGCTTTCATTTCCAGATGATATCTTCCCACATAAATAAAGAGAAAACACAATCACTACTGAGACATTCACTATTCTTCTACATCCATGCAGCTGGTGCTATAAAATGAGGACGCTAAAAGTTGAATTTGTTAGACAAGGTGACTTATATAAAAGCACGGTTCAGAAACTCACCAAGGTGATAAAAGTTTATGGAACTTAATTCAATCCTCATTCATGTCAAACAAGGTGTGACTAGTCAGGCCAAAGGCCTGGATACCCATCATTAGAGAAAAAAAAAAAAAAAGACAAGGTGTGACTGAATTTTGAAGCATGGCTCAGAGACTCATCAAGGTCATGAAGGTTTACCACGAAGATTAATCAAATATTCATTCAAATTATTCATCTAGACTCAAGTGGATTCAAATCGAATAACTTCTATAGCCTACCTTTAAAAAAAGGGGAATTACAGCACGGGGTGGGGAAGAAGGATCAGACTGCAACCTTTAAACCAAAGCATGATTCTATTCTTGCTCTTGTCCATAATTTGAAAGGACTTAATATACTTTAATTCTTTTCTCATCATTGAAGTATGTTTAACCTTTTGGAATTCTCAAAGAACCTTCAAATACTTTATCTATTCTCATGTTTTGGAAACAGTTTTTAGACATATCCAAGTGATCCATCGTTAAGAAAGACAATAAATAAATAAATGACTATTATTTGTCAACTCTCACCATGACCCACCTTTTTCCACCGAGTAGATCGGAACTCATTGACCGTGATACCTATCTCCGCATATGACAATGGAGACAGCCAGAATGTCCAAGACATCCAAGATGGAATATATGCTGCAATTAAACCCATAAAATAAACTTCAAGTTGATGATTTCCAATAGAGCTGAAATGCAGTGCAATCATTTATCCTTACGAAGTGGAAGAACGAAGCCTCCTAATGACAAGCTTGCAAATGTAGCAAAACTTCCCGCGACAGTAGCAGCCATGTAAGTTCGGAAAACTGATGCAAGAGCACGTAGTTGCGACCCAGACAGTAGGTGCACTTCAAACAGTAGAAGGAACTGACAGAAGAATCTAGAGGCTTCTGGGCTATACCCAATAACGAAGTAGGTAAGAGAGGTCAAAAGAAATGCTGCTAATACAGAATGTGGGATCTTAAGCACAGAGGAGGGTAATGAGAATGCCCAGGCCGGATAGAAGTACAAATTTCTTTGTTTGTAGAATACAGGTAGCCTTGAGAGAATCATTGTCATCTCAGGGTTGTTGTTGATCGTAATCATAAGCAGTAAAAAGAACAAAGAACCCATATAGAGATTAGCATGGATAGCATCAACACCCATCCGTGTACGCAGAAATACAGTCATTGTGAATATAGCAAGGACAAAGAGCTGCATTATTAAGGGGAAAAGGGATAAAAGAGAAATGTATCAGAAAAATAAAAACTTACAGTTTTAGGTTTGTCATATCATGGACGAAATTTAATTAAAGCATGTGTGTTTAACAAATTCCTGAGAAAATAATTTGTTGCCATAAGTGTTGTATTTGTTGTTTCACACTTTCCAGAAACCTTCTAAGTTTGTGAAAATATTAACATATTTATCAAAAAATGAAGCCACCCAAAGAAATGAAGAAAATACTGACTATAGAAAGAAAAAAAAAAATATCCACCTGGATTGATCTCATTACATAGACGTGAGGACTTCTCCTTGCTAGAAGCCACTCTCTGCTACAGCAAGCTCTAAATAGTTGCCTTTTACTGAGGGAGTACTTACTGAAGGATAAAGCATCCTTGTTGTCCTTGAGAATTGATAATGGTCGAGAAAGCTCCTTCAATAACTCTTCTCCCACAGAAAATGAGTTGAACCTCTGTGAGAATTGCTCGACTGAAACATAATGGTATGGCAAATCAGGGTGGTACCAATACTGTGCTTGATCTTTCTTGGATATAACCTATGAAGAATCAAAACTGATGACTTTTCTATTTATAAACAAGCGATGAAAACCATGAAATGCAACAGAGGATACCATACCTCATGGAGGAAGTCTGCTGGGCTTTTCCTTTCAGGGCACTTAAAACCACAGCTCTCAAAAAACTCAAGAACACGATCCCTAGGACCGTGATAGATTGTCCTCCCTTCTGCCATAAGGATTACATCATCAAAGAGATTGAAGATCTCAGGATCTGGCTGAAGAAGTGAAACCAATGCTGTTGTTTCCATAATGTGCACAGAGTGCTGAAGACATGACAAGATCTGAAATGCGGTTGAGCTATCCAAGCCATTTGATATTTCATCCATGAAGAAGGTTCTAGATTGCCCCACTATCATTTCTCCTATCAACCAAAACTCATGATTGTTATCGTAAAGAATGCAAAGTAATTAAATATATAGCACATATTTCAATATAGGAGTGTTATTTATCACTTTCTATATGAACAAAGCAGTATTACCCAATATCAGAAGCAACTCTGAGCTTCTTAGGATAGATGACCCTGGTATATATTATTTAGTTACATGATTCATTTTGGTAATGGTTGAGGTTCTTGAACTATCAATGTTCATATTTTATTTTTACAGAAGGACCTCGACAAGACCCATGAAGAATGGTTTTCAAATGTTGCACCTTTGTATCTCTCCAGTGGTGGAAAATAATGTGCTTAAAATAACACAAGTATCTGTTAGTTTATAACTGTTTCTTAATTAATCAAAAGCCAAGGTCTCGGAAATGGTTGTGGTTTTCTTGAGTACCTAGTGTTACTCTCCTCTTCTCTCCACCTGATATGCCTCTTCGCATTGCATCACCCACAATGACACCAGAACAAATGTCAAGACCAAGTATCTTCAAAATGTAATCCGTTTGAATACTTCTCCGTGAGCCCCCAATCGATAATTCCTGCATAAATAAGGAATTTTAGCTGTATCAACATTTTGCAATTGAGCTAAAAATTACCGAATTGCAGAAAATAAATAATTAGGAAAATAAACCACCTTCATGTAGGCTTCAATCACAGGATCAGGGGCTATCCCAGCCTCTTTCTCTCTTTGCTCGATCTCCTTCACGATTTCTTTCCACACAAAGACAAGAATATACAATCTTAAAATTAATGTAATCTGTCATGATCAATTGAAGTGTCAAAAGGGAGGTGTGTGGTTGGGGTAATTACCAGCCATTCTTCCAACTCCCTGGCAGCGAGCAGAGAAATCAAAAGTTTCTCTCACAGTCATCTCAGGAATATGGAGGTCATTTTGGCTAACATAGACAGCTGTTTTCTGGGGAATGAATTCGTCTAACTTGAACCCATTATAGGACACTAGTCCTTCTACCTAGATGAATAAACAGAAAATCAGAAAAAGTTGACAACCCAGTCATTTCGATTGCTCAAAACTGATACAACCAAAAACCCCCAACCACTGAAACAGAGAGAACCCAAAGGCAGTGTCCATTAGCATGAGAAACCCATAGAGAAACCCAAAGCATTCATCAACAGAAGAAAACCAAAAGACCCAGTTTTGTCACTGCCGTGAAGAAAATGGAGAGAGGAGAATCATAAAGAGAAACCTGAAGAGAGTGATCAAGTCCGCTTGCAAGTGCACGTAAAAGGGTAGTCTTCCCGCTGCCTGGAGGGCCTAGTAGAAGAGTCATTCTGCAAACACATATCACCCATAAACATGCTAGGTTAGATGGCTGCTCAAGAGTCAAGACAAGGGCCATGATGGTTGGCTTTCATGAGGAGTTGAGGACGCTGCACTTATGGGTCCATGTGAAATAATTCCTAGTTTCCTTGAGCAGAAAAGCATTTTTTTTTTTGGCTACTCTATCCTACTAAACACTGTTGGTCAATGGCCGGCCTATTGGGTGCTAGTAGGATCAATGGCCACCTATTCTTATATACACACACATCCACACACCCAAAGTGACAAGGGGAGGATGTCGACTCTTCAAGCCATGGTAGCTTTTCCCGAAACACAAAAAAACAGCTTTTCCATAAACAGTCTCTATAACAGAATACAATGGCTTGGGTTGAAAACTTCATTCATCCTGTGTCAAAAAAAAAAACCCATATCGGACAGAAAATTTCACATTGGTTATAGCAATTTCATCCTCAGCACAGATCATAATATTTTTGTCCCTATAAAGGAAAATCAACATGGCCTTCCATCCCATCGGAACAAATGACCTTCCACATTTATCGTACAACTACTATTATATTTATCAAGAATATTATAACAATCTTTCTTGGACTGATCCATACAAATGAAATTCACCCAAGGAAAAACTCAATGGTGGATACGAAAATGATTCTAGTATGAGAACTTGATTCACACTCCAATTGCCTAACTATCTACCAATGAGTTAGAAATTCATCCCCAAATTATATGATGATATTATTGAAAACTGTCTAATGCTATAAAACTCCA
The DNA here is from genome assembly GCF_013358625.1 of Macadamia integrifolia. Taxonomy (NCBI): domain Eukaryota; kingdom Viridiplantae; phylum Streptophyta; class Magnoliopsida; order Proteales; family Proteaceae; genus Macadamia; species Macadamia integrifolia. The sequence goes on from NC_056565.1 coordinate 37,287,037, forward strand.
TACCTAGAAGGCTTGATAATACCACTCATGTTGCGTAAGATGGTGATCTTTATTTCCTTTGTCTTGAAACCAAATGTCTTGAGTGTTCCTCGGGCCAATGCCTAGAAGAAAAAGAAAAAAAACATATTATTATTAACCATATAGGAGAAAGTCTACCTGATCAAGTTGAAAAAATTGATTTTTCCCCCAACTCTAAGGGGTCATATCTTTTGACTCGGGTGGAATTACAGTTGCCATAACCCTAATTCTGAAGTGGCAACCAATGCTCACAAATGATTGATGGCTCATCTTTGGACCGGATTGAGGGACAAAGCGCAAGTTTAAGGGGTGCATTGAACCTTCAAAGTTTTATGCACATTATGATTTCTAATTTTGCTAGTTTCGATTATTACATAACTTACAATATTTTATTTCTTTTTTTATAATGACCTACTTATAAATAGGTCAATTAAAGGCATTTTGAAGTTTCTTCTTTCTTGTTGGGTCAAGGTTACCTGCACCTTATGGATTTGATGGTTCGTTACCACTATAATAAAATCTAGCCTCCACAATTCGACTGCATCACTAATGTAAGCCCCGAATTATTCAAGGGAAATATATTATCTGATGATCATGATACCGATGGATTATTTGACATGATAATAGAACATATATTTCAACTAGAAGGTTTTGTACCATAGTCAATATTAATCTTCCACTTTTTCATGTTTTCTTCTTTTAAAGGAGCATGGAGAATAAAAAATAAAGGAATTTTGGATTGGTGTGATTTCCTAAAGATGTACTATGAGAAATAAAAAATAAATGAAAGGAAGAAAATAAAGGTATATTTTATAATATTTTTTAAATTTTACCATCACATTTCGGGAGGGGATGAATTCACCGTCACAATTACATGTTAGAATTAAAGTAAGAGTAATGAAATCAAATTAACTAAGGGAAAAAAAGGAAAGATATCAGAAAAATTAATAGGAATTGAAATGTCATTTATATGGCTCGAAACAAATACCTGTTATATTCCCTATTAGATAAGGGGAAAAAAACGCTACCTGGTAATGTAACTCCTGCATTTAAACATAGAGGGAGTAAAATGATGGCTCTACCCTTGTGAAATATAAAATACCTACCCCTCTTTATGCCTTCTTTGCTCCCTCAATGTCTTTGCATGGTGCAGGCCACATGATCGGGTAGCGTTCTTCTCCCCTTCAAATAATGAGAAGAGAGAAATTTACATGGAGATTTGTTTTAACAGCGTTGAAGAGTGTGGGAAGTGGTTTCCCATTAATCACTTCGCAATTGGCTTCCACACGGAGTTTGTCAAATCTCACTTCCACTTTGTGTAAACTAACACCCACCCTGCTCGCATTAATGCAACCCAAATATATATTTCTCTGTTAAAATCCAATAATGAATTTCATATTTTATTCAAACAACATGAAAAACTTTAAGAGAGAGAGAGAGAGAGATGAAAACCTGTTTAGTCTTTCTCTGATCCTTTCCAACAACCGCCGATTCTCTCTTGGAAGATCATTGAAAATGGCTTCAACGATATCATTTCTTCTCTCTTCCCTACTTTGCTTCTTCGCCATTATTTTCTCTCTCTATTATCTCATATATCTATGTTTTTTGATCTATTTGTATCCTTTAAGAAGACAAGAGACAAGTAGTGATTTGACAAGAGGCTCTTACATGAACAGCTTCTTTTCTCAAAACTCAAAAGTCCCAGCGGGAGAGCGAAAAAAGAGCCTGATATGATTGATAGCCAAATCCAAATAATTAATGAAGAAAAACAACTTTCTGTTCCATTTCATTTTTTTGTTATTTTTGGGGGAAGGAAATTCGTTGTAACTGAAACCCGATTCAGTTAACAATGGTTGCACGATATGCAAGCAAGGGCATTTTAGTGTAGTTTACCTCATCTAATCCAGGGCATTTTGGTAAATACAAGTGTAACTTACCTTAACCTACGGCACTTTTCCATTTTTGAGTTATCAAAGCAACAAAATAAATTCCTGCCAACAAATTAAATAGGTAAGTGAACCTCGAGAGCGGATCAAGTTCATGCACGATAATGTATGAGAACATCCCTCATTCATGGATTTATAATCAGTTTATCTCTCTTCATTTAATAGATTCTAAATTCAAGGACCATGGATGTACGAGAACATTCTCGTTCATGAACCTGTTCGGTTCACGTGAACCCTAGTTGAGGTTCTTAGCTCATGGTTAAGAGCCTTAGGTCAAGGCTAGATTGGTTGATTTATTGGATGAAAGAAAATAGAAAAGAAACAAAAAATTCCCTCCACCCATTGTTTAGTCGTATAGAGAAAATCGAGAGAAACTATATATACGTATTATGACCCAATTGATTTATACCCTAAGAGTTTGAAAAGTTTACATAGACACTTTTTACATTTTAGATTTACATTTTAAATTTATATTACAACTAATCAATGTCCGTCCTTTCAAGGTTGAGACTTGAGATATCAACTTAGTGAAAACATCCTCTACTGTGGGTGTGGCAAACATTCGATGGCGAAAACAATATCAAGGCGCGTGTCAATATCATCTTGATCGTCCAATGCTTTCCACATTGCCGCACCCATGGCAGACAATCATCGTTCAACAACGTACGTAAATATGTTGATAGGAGCTCTATCTCTTCCCCTTCACATGGGGTCATAGTCTCATAGATTTCGATCTTACTTTCTTCTTAGTTTCTTCTATTTATTTATTTGTATGCGGTTACTCTTGTGAGGGTTTGATTGAATCTCACAGGTTTAAGAGTTGGGATTTATGGAACCATAATTTGGAAAAACTTCTTCACTGCGTTTATCCTCATTGTTGCAGTCCGCAGTTTTAGGTTTTGAGGTAATCCTAAACACTATTATGTGTATTTGACCAAAACTTGTATCCCACGTTCTATGCTGCGGAGAAGCAAAAGTTTCTCGAACATTCTCCACCCGTCAACAGCAAAGGAAGGAGTTTATTATTATTATCCAGTGGACAGTTGGACAGAAAAAAGAGAAGTCGACACCGGTGGGCCATGGGCCCATGAGCACCGACACGTAAAAATTTTACCGTGTTCTAAGACAAAAATTGGAAAACCAAATTATAAAAATAAATAAATAAAAAGAAGAGTGGCTTCTTTATCCTCTTCCTCTTCTCATCCATCGACCAAACTCCAAAATTCGACCCCACCGTTTCCATTTTCCACGAAACTCATCAGCCTCTTTCCGTCTTGGATCGAAACCCTCATCGCCGTTTACGCGGCACACCGTTTGTCAATTCTTCCCATCACCACCACCTCGATTTGCGTGTTATTCACGAAGCCCCACAACACGACGACTGACCCCTCTGGAAGCAAAACCTTCTCTCTCTCTCTCTCTCTCTCTCTCTCTCTATATATATATATAAAACCCCCTTCACACCCCCATCTCCTTTTCACTCTCTATCCACAGTTTGCAATGGCGTCAGGGGTGATGCACAGATCTCTTCCGTTTTCTTCCTTTCTGGGGTTCTCTCTCCTGTTGGTGTTCTTCTTCCTCAGTTGCTCTTCCTGGAGGATGGTTGATGGGTATGGTGGAATGCCAGGAGGAAGGAAAGAGGTTAAGGATGTGAAGAACAATAAGGAGGTTCAGGACCTGGGGAGATTCTCTGTTATGGAATACAACAAGAATCCAAGCCATTATCGGCAAGGGCAAGGAGCACAAGGCCCTCTGGAGTTCAAGGAAGTCGTGAAGGCGCAGACACAGGTGGTTGCAGGGTTAAAGTATTACCTCACCATCTCTGTTTCTCAGGGCGGAGTTCCCAAGACATACGATGCTGTTGTGGTTGTGAAGCCTTGGGTTCATCAGTCCAAGCAACTCCTCACCTTCACCCCTTCCACTAATTGAAGAAGACATGCTTTATCCGTCTCTGTAAATCTAAAATCGGCTTCTTCTGTCGGAGACGATTTTGAGTTTGGTTACCTTTCAGAGTATTCCAATTTAGTAATGGTTGTAACTTTGTTACTTTGGTACTTTGTTCATGTCAAAAACTGAGTTCGGTAAGATTCGCCTTCCTCATTAATCCATTACTGTTCTTGCTTCCATTTTCAATCCTGATGGAGCCAACTCATCGGAAACACAAATAAAAATAGATGCTGTAGATCTGTGATACAAAAAAACTTTAGAAATGCATTAGTCAATATATTATAAAGCAATAAGCGTAAACCTAGAAACATTTTCCCATAAAATTCAACTTCATTCACCAAAGATGGCTCCCATACTTTACAATCTGAATCTACTTGGGGGGCCATAAACCCATTAAAAATCCAACCACATGTATAACACATCTCATATGCTTCATTTGGATAATCAATCACAAATATTAAATGGCATATTTCTCTTGCTTTATCAACAATCCCGTCCAACCCCACCCTACCCAAATAGCTCTTTTTCATCTGTCGTATGGGAACTCTGCATCATTCTCGGTAACTTTGAAGCGTTGGGGATGTCCGCCTGAGCAATACAGGTTCCACATTTTGAAGTATGCCCTCTCCAGATTCCTCACCTGAGACATTTGTTTAAAATCTCAATCAGTATTCGCCATTAGGCCACAAGCATGATTCAAAAACTATTTCTTAGCCAAAATACATAATTTCAGTCATTTTTTTATCTCATCTCATTGAAATTCCAATTATTTTGTTTCAAAATTTCGCTCATTTCGGACAAAAAATTGCACTATTTTGTAAATTTCGGTCATCTTTGGCATTTCCACCAAAATAGCCAAGCAAAACACATGAAAAAAGTTTATTGTTTTGATGAAACTGTATTTCGTTGGTTTGAAATCACCGAAACAAGTTCTTGAACCTTGGCCACAAGTACAATTTCATACCATAATGCTAGAGGAAAAGATCACTTAGGTAATGTCAGACAGCTGAAAAGCTGATGGTCGCAGTTTAGTTCCCACACAAGGGATCTCTACCCCCACCATTTGTTGTTCATCAAGGACTGGATATAACATGAATCCAGTACCAAGAACTGGAAAGTCAAGTTACCAGTGCTAAAAAATTATTAACGTGAATTGGTGAATCCAAGAAATCCAAATTATTTCTGATTAACTACTTACCCATCGTTGTGTGTCGAACAAGGGGCAAGTCAAGCGAACTGCCTTGAGTTTGTTGGTTAGAGCCTGGAGCTTTGGCCGATTCTCAGCAAATGACACCGCCTTGTCTTCATATTCTTTCATACTTCATGGAATGCAAGGCATGTCAGCACGTATATAGGGGCCTAATCAGTATGCAGCAACCATATGGAATATGAAAATAAATTTAAGTACCTGCTAACAATCATCTCTTCCCCAACTCCAGTGGCCAGACACAACGAACCGGCAACTCTAGTCGCCATTTTCTCCAAGGGCAATGTAATCATTGGCAAACCAGCCCATAGAACATCAGTGCCAGTGGTGTGGGCATTGCACAAAGGCCTAAACAGTGCAAGATCTCAAAAGTTTTAAAGAGAACTGATTGAAATAAAAATTAATAAATAAATAAAGAGAGCTGCTTACGAGTCGAGAAACAGATCTGCCAAAGCACTACGTCTTATGTGCTCGTTTTTCATGGCAACATCTGTAAAAATAATCTGATCTGGTCGCACTCCCTGGGCAGCAGCATCTGCACATGCCAGCACCAATTAGTTGGATGATTCACAACCCAAAAACAAGACATTCAATCTCATTTATCATAATGGAAACCTTCAGTTTCAAACCATAGGGTTCAGGTGATAACACAAACCACAAGCAACAGCAGTTGACAAAAAACTATGCAACATAAGTGGGTGACCATTGCAGAAACAAGTTTATGGAAAATACATGCTAAAGAATCCACCACAGCCCTAACTAGTAGAAGAATACCAAAGCAGCCCTAACTAGTAGAAGAATACCAAAGCTAACTAACATACATGCACGAAGTCTCATCTCGCCTGCTGCTGGGAATCTGAGAAGCCAGAGTGCACTATTGGGAACACGCTTCAGAATATTGCACCTAAACACATGAGCAACCACAAACAATCAGCAACATGATAAACTGTGCAGAGTCATCATCTAGTAATCAAGCTAATGTCCATATCAAGAATACCATGTATTGACAATTTCAGGGTCCATCTTGTATAGTTGATTGAAGCATGCAAATATGAATTTGTCTTCAGGTAATCCATAATCTGATCGCTTGTGTCGGCATAATGGATCCAACACATCACGATTTTTCTGATGACAAAACTTAAAAAGTGATGAGCATTTCTGTCACCATACATACTAAACAAATCATTAGAAGCAAACAACAAATACAAAGGTACAAAAACTCACTTGCTTGTAATCATTTACGAAATAACAATGAGGAAGATGGACAAGCTTCTCAGAGTAAATGTGAGAAAAATGAGTTGGCGAAACAAACTGCAAGGAGAAGGAATATAATAAGACTCGGGAAAACCACCACGAAGGGAGGCAATGAAAAAGAAAAACAATGACGAAATATATCCCTACCTCATCAGTGACCAAGTAATCTATGTAGGTTGCTCCTGTGGTTCCAGGGAAACCCATGTATGAAACCTGAATGGGTGCTGGTAGCATGGCAAATATTTCATTCCTTGCCCCCTGCACAATGAGTCAGATGGGTTGTAAACCCAGATGGGACCAAGTCCTAACCAAACAAATGGGGAAAACAATGATATATCCAAATCTTGCAAAATTACACACCAAGGAACTAGCATTTGGGCCAAAATTGGTTGGAAACTCATTAATAGAGTGTCCATTTGAGCAACTAAGACTAATAATTCAACAGAAATAAACATAAAAAGCAACAAAAAGAATAGTATGAAGAAGATAGAACGAGACCTTCGTATAACCATTGAGGTTAACGAGGATCTGTATTTTATCCTCATTAATCAACCTAGCGATCATATCAGATGACATGGCAGACACATCAATGAAGTGCTCAGCTTCAGATTGGATACGCTGCCTCCATTCAGTGCCATCATTCTGACTCAACGCATAACAGAACACCTGCAGACTCAAATGTGGATTTAGCAATGTGGTAGAATGAAACAACAGAGCTCCTAAAGAACTCACATAAGAAATCTAAATAATTGACAAAGCCTGCAGTTCCAAACCTCAACATTTTCTCTATTGTGCATCCCAAATACCGAGCCCATAAGATGTGAGAGTGGATGGTTACCAAAATCACTGCTCACATAACTATAAAGACCAGGGAAAATTCTAGTAAGACAAGTGATAACATTTTTTCAGAAAAAAAAAAAAAAAAAAACCTGACCAAACTTCTCTGAGTGCCAAGCCAAACTTACCCAACTTTTAGGCGTCCGTTTCTACCCTCACTCTTTATGGGTATTGATGGAGGATGAAGGAAGGGAGGAAGCGTATAGCGGGAAGCAATGAGAGAGCAGTGTGCCGCATATTTACGACTACAAGATCAATCAAATCTATGAATAAAGAGACTCAAAAGAACACCATTTGGCATCATATTGCACACAGACAAATATCTTACCTAATCTCCAAAGCAAGCATTGGATCAATGGGATATGCAATTGCATGAAATGGCTGAACGCTAGGAAGAACTGACATCTGGGAAAGTGAACCAAAGTTTTCAGAATAAACACACATTTCAAAGAGCAGGAAGTAATACAATAAATATCAGGGGAGGGTTTCCCACACGAACAGTGTGGGAATGACTTCCCATACCAACCACTTTGCTTGCCACATGGAAGTGTCTAGCAAGGCCTGTCCTTGTCTTTAAATAGTCATGATTTATATGTCAAAGCAATCTAACGCTCTCACAAGTCAATGTAATGTTTTGAAAATTCTTTGAAAACGACAAAGTTGCTTGAAGCACAAGGGCCATTGAATAAAAAATAAAATAAAAAGGGGGGCCTACATGGTGGGCCGTACAATTAATATTGACCACCAGATTTGACATATGACTTACCTAAGGCATTCCCCGTCTATCCAACAGATAGAATGGCCAGATTAGATCATCTGCCCATGTGGCAGACCAAAGTGTTGGTGTGGGAATATCTCCCACAGTCTGGAAGCATTTTTCCATAAATATAAAGCACAATAAAAAAGAAAAAACTTAAAACCTTAATCTGTCTTCTAATTATCGCCTCAACTTCAGCGAACTTCCTATCCCGATCATCCCAATCGCAGACACACTGACAAACAGAGCATAAAAAATCCCATCAGTTCCTGTGAAATGAATTTTGACTATTGAACTACGAATTTCTTGAGATTTGAATTTGCTTTCCAAGTCGAGAATACCATTCTATAATTAGAAATCTATGTCCACAAGTATATATATGAAGACATTACCAAGTAGTGCATTATGAATAATGACCGAATGTATCAGAAAAGGAACATAAGAGTATGGGTTTCAGTTAAATGGATACAATAACAATTAACAACACTGCCTCATTATGACCATCCCTCAGTAGTTGCAACGAACAACAAAAACCAAAAGGAAAATAAGAGAAAGAGAGGGGGAGGGGTGAGGAAGACAGAAAGAAAGACGGGGCATCAAGATCTCAATATACTTTAAAAAAAAAATTATGGATATTGCATTCCAAATATACCTGTAAGGTGTGAAGAAGATTACAAGTTGCTTCCGGAAAATCAGGCCGAAGAACCAACGCTTGCTTGTAGCTCTTTATAGCTGACTCCACATGTCCACTGCAACCATCAAAACCCAAGCATAAGAAAGAATTGAATTATTCCTATGAAAATGTTTCAACCACATAGGGTAAAGTACACATAAGCGTAACAGTTGAAGATACCTGTCCTTATAAGCCGAAGCTAGATTTGCATGGGCTTCAGCCATAGTCGGTCGAATGTTAACAGCTCGTAAATAGTCCTGAATCGCTTCACTAACCCTGCCAATCTCCTTGTATGTGTTACCCCTATTAACAAGCCCATCTGCTGCCAGAGGATCTATGCGGAGAACTTCATTGTAGCAAGAGATAGCATCCACGTAATTTCCCTGTGGTTGAAAATGTAATTAGGTATTTTCTTTTAATCCAGAACACCTCACGAACCTGGCATGCCCTTCAAGTTTTTATTAAAAAAATACGAGGCATTAACAAACAGCCTAATATTTTTAAAGCGGAGGTGATGCATAATAGTTGCTGAACCAGACTGACCCTTCTGGCAATCTAGACCACTGGGTTCAATTGGGTTTTTGGGTTCAGTAGGATATTTTAATTATTTAGGATTTATTTTGGGAAATATATGTAATCATTTTTTTTTTTTTAGGGTAGTTATTAGACAAGGAATTATCAATTTGAGTTTCAACTGGGTGGTGCTTGCAGCCTTAAATACCAAAGCTAATTTCCTGTGGTTTTCATCGGATTGATCTGAGTAGTGATCTGAGTACAGGAAACAACCCTCACCCATAGGCGCTCTGCCTTCGAAATCTGATCTTGGCTGAAGGTTTCTAACCCATCTTCAAGTCTGAATTCATATTTACCGCAAGAGCAGTGCGGGAAATTAATTTATGTGCTGTCGGGCTGTGCTTGGATGCATTTAAGAGACCTGAGTGTTACAAAGACTTACCAGAAATTTCAGGTTGAAAGAAGCTCTACCGATTGAGATCCTCCCCTCGAACCAGATCTGTTTCATGAGATTTCCGCCTCTTGACGGAGGTAGAAGACAGTAGTCCCTTTCCCTCAATATGAGGCTTACATTTTTTAACTACTTTCCTTTAATAGCCTCCATCTTCCTTAATTCCCAGATGTCCCATATCTTAACTTTGCTTCCTAGTTTACCCCCAAACAATACATGGTAATCCCCTCTGTGTCTCTTCTTCTTTACATGTCTAACACCCCCTTCCAAATTCTAATTTATTAAAAAATTTCCATTAGACCTTAGATTTAATTGGGTGGGTCCATCAGCGAAGACAGCGACCGAATAGGGTTACTGGAAACCCAAATCAGGTAGTGAGTGCAAACAAGACAGCTTATTTGAATCATTTTGCAACAGGCCAATATCCCTTTACCAAACAGATCCTACTCTTATGAAGTGATTAGCAGAGCAAAAATACCTGCTGCTTATATATTATCGCTAAATTGCTGAAAGGAGCAGACAATCCTGTTGTTACAGCCAGTGTTGCCTTATAACATGCAGCAGCAGCATTCATCATATTCCTGCACGCAAAAAAATTTTCTTCCTTCTAGAAACTTAACAAAAAAAAAAAACCTTCATATAGAAAGAACATAAGACAATTAAAGACAGGTAGAGAGAACACACAATTCCATATAAATATTTCCAAGATTCGTAAGAGCCTGCGGGTGGTTAGGTTGGAGAGAGAGGCATGCCTACACATAAAAACAGAAGGATTATCAGGATTGGAAGTAATAAAACCATAATTTGGAAATTATCAAAAATTGGGGGGGGGGGGGGACAATAATACAATATGGAAACAATTAACTGCGACTTACACGATAGCAATTGCATGCTTCATCAACTCTTCCAGAATCTTTCAGTGCATTGCCCTTCAGAAGTTAGAAGTCCCACCATATATTATTGTTAGTGAAGTCATGCTTCTTAAACTCAACCAGCTCATTTCCAACAGTAACCTCCAGAAAAAGGAAAGAGAAGACTCACTAAATTATTATATGCTTCTAAAAATCCTGAATCCAACGCAAGCGCTTGCTTGTAATGGAGAATTGCCAAATCAAGCTGGCCTTGCTCATAATACACACTAGCCAGATTGCCTGCACCAACATCATAATTATACCATTATTATTCAAATGGATCATTATCCGCAGCATCATTCAAAGAACCAGTTTATGCAGCTTTGCTTGTCTTTGGTTCAAGGTAACCCAGATGAGAATCCTGAAGCTGTTCAGTCTATAAGCAAATCATTCACTGTAATAGGAAAATGCAGAAAGGCAAGGACCCACTGCCCCACTGGCACTCACCACAGTCTGGCTGCACCTAGGAATGCATTTTGGATCCTCAGTTAAAGGTCCTACCATTCTAATTTTAGTTGATTAATACACATCTACTTTTATCTAGAGTCCCAAATGAGGCTCCTTTGGCAGGATTTTAGACAATTAGACTACACCTCTATCTTTACATCCAACACAACAGTGAAGGAAAAATCACACACTAATACTTTGGATCCACCTAAGGCCTAACTTGACAGATCTGAACCATGTATGCACCCAGAACTAGGTAAGACCAGCACTGTAGGTGGGAATATACCATACCTTTCTAAACCTTTACTAAGACGGTTCATATGTCCCCCAAGATTAACAGTGCCATAAATTTATAATGCTATAGTAATAGTCCAAGGAGCAACGACATCATTGGTGGACCATTTCTATCCTTCTATTCAAGGATCGTTCAAACACCAATTGAAATATTTTAAATAATAATAATAATAATAATAATAATAATAATAATAATAAATAACAAACCTAGCAATAGCCACAATAAATGGATATGAAAATGATTTCAATGCTTACCATAAGCCATCGCATAGTCTGATCGCGCCTGGAGAGCCCGCTGATAACACACTATAGCCTCTTGAGGCATTCCCAAGGCCTGGAAAAGGTAAAAGAAAGATCTTGTTTTTCTCCAGATACCAGTCCTGGCATTTTGCTGCTACCCGATGTTATTGGCACAATAGACGAAGCTAAGCTTACCTTATAGACATTTCCTAGGTTTAAGTAGGCATCAGCAAATGTTGGCTTCAGCCTAACAGCTTCCTGAAATAATGCACAGCCAATGAAGTGGGTAAACAAGGAGGCAAAATGGATCCCATAATGCACTACAGGATGTAACTTAAGTTAATGGAAAATTGGTGTACACGTTCATCGTATACCTAAGCACAAGAAGAAATTAAACCATGAAATTGTGGGCATTTCAGAAATCAAATTCAAGATCCAAATCTACTAAAAAAGGTTAGAACTCTCAATATCAAATCCACTTTGGAATTCAGGTCAGGTCTGGGTTGAGCAGCCCTGCCATCAATTCGGTTCGCAACTTCACAAGGTTTACAGAGCCAAAAGTCATGGATCACATAACGTAATAGAGTCCTTGCAGTGAATGTACAGACATATGACTCAAACAAGGATTCAGAGGGGTCTTGACCAGCCAATAAACTTTTTATGACTCAGAGGAGAAGAGGGATTATCTGGATTCAGACCAAAATGGATCTGATCCACATCCAACCGTAGCAAGCTGCACAAGAAAGCAAAATTGTGTATTTTCACTGCCACATATATGGCAAGTATTAGTGATTCAAGTTCAACACTAGAGCAAGTGAAACATGACATAAGTTACAGGAACATGCACCTTATAATATTGAAGGGCCCTGTTAAGATCACCAGCCTCCATGAAGAGACCAGCAAGGTTTGACCATGCAATAGCAAAATTAGGTTGGATGCGAAGAGCTTCAAGATAGAAATTATATGCCTGCAAAACACAGAAGCTCTTAACCTGTTAAGATCACCAGAAAACCAATTAATTCAACAAATCTGATGCAAACCTCCTGCAATTTAATTGATCTAACAGACTAACACCACTTGCAAATTTGTTTTCTTCCCCATATACCCAATTCCAAATCAAAATGATTTAAACAGTAATCTGAATGAGTTATAAAGCGCACATAGGAGCCACCACTTGAACTTTTTGAAGCAAAGGCAATCAAACAACAGAGTTCAAGGACCTTATTATTTCCACAGAAACAGGAGGAATATACACAAAAACCAACATGATTAATGAGAAGTGCATCCCTGACAGTAAAATATCTACAACCAACACAGCATAGGCTCTCTTGTGAAGCCCATGTTTCTAATCTTTCATTAAGTTTCCACATGTCATGTTGGAAAAGGGAAAAAAGGAAGGGCAGGTAATATCATGGATCTTACTTCCTGCACTGAACCTTGTGCCTTCATCAGATTCCCCAGGTTGCTATGAGCATCGACCTAGACCAATCAGAAAAAATCAAATCAGCAGTATTTCTTGCCAACCCACAGAACCAAAATATCGCCAAGGAGAAGATTGGAACAAATTAGGATCTACCAAGCGGGGATTTAAGGCCAGAGCCTGGCGACAACATTGCGCTGCCTCATTGAGTCGCCCTTTCCTCATGTATGCACTCGCTAAGTTGGACCAAGCATCACTGAAATTTGGACGAAGCTGTGCATAAAAAGAAAGTCATTGAAGGATCAAACTGAGTAGATTCTTCAGCATATCAAACAGGTGTAGAGGAGAAGATGTACCTAAAAAATTATGCACTCGAGATAATTTGAAGAATACATAAAATGAAGGGACATAGGGGGACTCAGTCTCAAGCTTAAAAGCAGACTATGAAAAACATTATGACTAAGAAATCCAAAGCTTAAATTTCACGGTAACTAAAAAGCAGCAACCAGTAGTTCACATAGCATAGCAAACATTCAAGCTGACACTTTTTTAAGGTATTCATCTCAGGTAAGAACAATTAGTTTGTGAAGCAAGTTTACCCAATGATAGTAAACTGGAAAAAATTTCAAAGTTCCTGCGCATAGCTATCAAGCTCAAAAAGGGGATACTCAAGAAAGCAATCCAGAAAAGTACACAAACCTCAATAGCAATCAAATAATAGCGGATTGCAAGATCAATATTGCCTTTCTCCTGTTTGGGGGCAGGGGGAGGAGAGTTTCTGTTAGAGACCAAAAGCAAACAATATAATTTAAGCCCACCACTTTGATGCTAGTAACAATTGTATTAGTACTTACCTTCCAAGCATTTGCCATGTTTCCAAAGCACTCGGCAAAATGTGGGTCAATTCGAAGAGCTTCTTCATTCTTCGCAATACACATATCGAAATCATGCAACTGGAATAGAGCAGAACACATATATACATTAGATGAATCTATAATACCAAGCCTGGCAGAAAATAAGTTAATCAAAATTCAACTGGATACCATCATCAAACATCAGCAGAGAATATGATTTGCATAATGGATCTAGAATATTATAGATTATTCAAAATTCTACATACCATCACTTAAACATTACCATAGAGGCTGATGTATCACAAAGAATTAAAGGTGGGATGATTGAAATGGAGAGGTGCGTTCGGAGTATTGTGTGACCAACAGATCCCTTTAAAGCTTAAAAGAAATTTCTATAGGACTGTTGTGTGACCAGCTATGATGTACGGGTCAGAATGTTGAGCAATTAAGAAATGTCATATAGAGCAGCTATGTGTAGCTGAGATGAGGATGTTAAGATGGATTTGCGAAAAAACTAAGAAGGATAAAGTAAAGAATGAGCATATTAGAACTGATTTGGAAGTAGCACCAACTACTGGCAAGCTTTCTAAAAGTCGTTTGAGGTTGTATGACCAATTGGTCATATCCAAAGGAGGCCTAAAGACGCCCCAGTAAGGAGTGATTTGATTCAATATAAGGAGGTAAAAGAGTTAGGGGCAGGCCTAAAATTACTATAGGCGAAATGATGAGGAATGGCATGCATAGTTTTGGCCTGGTCCCAAATATGACCTTGGATAGAATCTACTGGTGGGCAAGGATCTATGTAGCCAACCCAATTTAGCTAAGACTCTTCTGACTTGTGGGGTTGTGACTATTTCCTCATACTCTCATCTTTTCATGTCTTCACCCCCCCCCCTTTTTTTTTTTTTGGATTTTTTTCCTACTTTGTTTTGTATGGATCTATGTAGCCAACCCTATTAAGTTGGGATAAGGCTAACTCTGTGGTTGTTGTTATGTAATCTTTTATTTTGGGGGAACTATTGAACAAGTAGGGAATTTCCAATTTGAGTTTTATTGAGCTTCTATTTTTATTAGTCTAAGATTTAGGAAGTAATTAGGAGATTTTAATTCTAATTCAGTTCTAGGCTTCAATTAGGTAGCTTTTAATTTCGTTTTTATAAATAGGCTTGATGCAGATTCTTCACCAAATTAGGCTTGTTTTATTAGGAATAAGCTTAGGGTTGGGTTGTATACGTGTTGGGCCTTCAGTCCACGTGGTTTGGAGTGTATTGGGCTACTTTTATGGGTCTAAACTAGGGGTTCTAAGGTTGCATACGGGATTCAGTGATTTGTTTCCTTTTCTTTAGTTTCCTTTTTAGATGGGGTTATTTAGTTTCTAATTTCAGTACCTAAATTAGTTTCTAATTTCAAGTCATTGTTAGTTTCTAATTTCTGTCTAAACTAGTTTCTATTTTCATTAGATTTTAATTTCCAGTTTTTAGTAACTTCTTGTAATCAATTTTTAGCAACTCAGATATAGTAACTCTGAGTTACTATTACTTGTAAACCCTCCCCATCATTATTATAAATAAAGGAGAGCTCTCATCATAGGGAGACGATTTTTACAATTAAAAAAAAAAGAGAAGCTTCATGTTGTTGCCGCTGTGTTTACTCCATTGCTATACCTTTGTGTCTGATCAAGGGTTAGGGATTGGTGTGTGATCCGATAGACACTCTGCGGCGAGAAGTCCAGGTGGGTCTTTTCTTATCTGGTTTTCTTATTGGATTCTCTTCTCCAGCAGTTCAGGTAAGTGATCAAACTTCTCTGCAGATTTCTGGGTTGGTTTTCTCTGTTTTCCTTCCTATCGACCTAGCTGTTTTTGGAGAACCAGCCATCCGATGGCCTCCATATTTTGACCGAAGGATAATCCTATCCAGAGGGAGGATCGATCCAATTTTGGGGTCAATCAGACCACTGGATCTCCTGAAGTGAACTGTCAAGCAATTCTGGCCGATTGTCAAACCTGCACAGATTTAGGTTCTGTTTTCTGTTCTGTGTTACTGTGACATTCTGGACTATTAGCATTTGTGATCTGAACCTATTGGAGGTGTTATATTGTTATTAAAATTTCTGGTTTAATCCTAAGACTGCTGTTGATTTATTTCGCTTCTGGTTACTGTTCATTGAGATCGTTTATCAATTCTGGTTTGTGGCCGAAATCTGATTTTCTGCTATAAGTTTGCTATTGGTTTTGGTTGTTCTTAGTTTAAAAGTTCCTGCAGTTTGGGGTTGGTTTGGTTGTCAAATCCTAGTCCTACATTAAGGCTTTTAACCCAATTCATTGGGCAGATTTGATGAATTGAGTTGTTTGTCATTACCACGTTGGTAAGAGAGCAATAGGTTGTGTGACTTTGCTCTCCTCTGATTTTCCCTTCTCTTCATCTCCCCTGCTATCGGTTCCTTTCCCTGTTTACAGCTAATTTCATAGAATTGAACAAAAACCAGGTTCATTGACTCCATCTCTGATTTATAGGGTTTTAATATTCTGGGCATATTTTTCTCCATCTGTAGGCGAACCTACCCCCTGGGTTTTGTCTTGAAAGAATACCCCTATTGTGAGAGATTAACGTGCAATCAGAACCAGAACCATAACTACTGCCCTTGTGATTTCAGGAATGTAATCTGAACATATTACCAGATCTTTGGGGTGGTTGTTGCTTGGAATCAATTTAGCCTTGAGATGCAACCCTTCACCTGAAACCTCAACCCCAGCCAACAGAAGTCGAAGGAGTTCTTCCTCTCAACCTTTCCGCTGGGTTTTCCACCTTATTTCAGAATTCGAAGGTTAAAGACAAGCCCCCTTCCCTTCGATTTAATGAATTTCCATCCCCACTTTCCCATATACCCGTCCTTTCAACCTTTATTCCACTAAGTCCATATTTTATAGACCCTTCCAAGTCTTCCCTAAATTAATAAATCAAATACCTTTTGTGTCCCCACTCTTGTTCCTATCAAATAGCCTTTTAAGTTATGGTAATTTGCAGTCTCGCCACTCTCCCCTTGTAAACTCCAATATAATTTACAAATCTGCCATTATTTCTTGCAAGTGAGCTATCTAATACTCGAGTGGGCCCATAAGTGATACGAGTCCGGCTTTGGAACCCCGGATCTGCATCAAATTCCTTTATTTAATTTAATTGAGGAGAGCAAATCAGATATTGTGTGATCTATGGGGAAAAATTGCAAGTCATAAAACAAAAAAAGAAGCAAAGAATAGCACTTGGACAATAGAAAGAAATTACCTGGTAATGAATTGCACCAAGAAGCAGAAGATTATCTGTCCGCCGTGAATTTCTCTCATAAACAGCATTGCTGTGGTCCAATGCCTGTTTATAGTTTCCGGTCTTGTATTTCTGATGAGCAAGGGCCAAATGCATTTCCTCATCAACTACAATGTAGGGGAGAAAAAAAGCTGCATTTGTCAGAAAGAGTGCTCGAGAGATTTTAATAACTTAACACTGTTTCATTGATTTTAGAAACTAAACAAATTTTATATCCTTGATAACACAGGCCCCCATTACCCAAATTAGCAATCATTTACATAATCCAAAATATTGATATTTTACTGGAATAACTAATGAGCACACAGAAATTCGAAATCCTTCATGCAGAGTAGCCAGCTGTACCAAATGTTGCAAGGCATCTAAATCTCCACAGATCTAATGAATGGATGAAACAAGATAAAACCGTTCTGCATTTACTCATTTCAAATCAGAATCAGTTTGCATGCTTTTATGGGTTCTGTACATACTAAGGAACAATAGAAACTTTTTTCATGTGACTCAAAACAGGTGGTGTTTTCAGTATCAGATACTCGTACCCAGGTGTAATTATCCGATTCTTTTTATATATTTCCCTGACTGTTCTTTGCACAAGCTCCCTTTTAGTTACTTGGGTTGTGTTTGGAACTGCTACTATGAACAGAATGAGTTATTCATAATAATTGTTTCAAGATATGGTCCAATCCCTCCTAATATGATCCCCCACCCCAACCCTCCTTTTATTTGCTTAATGTTGACTATAAAAGGCCATATCAAATACTTGTCCACGGCCCAAATAAGTAGTATTTTCACCCCATGCCACCTATTCATGGCTCCTATCTGACTTCTGAACAAGTACACAATTTTCGGTTGACACTGAAAAGCATATATAGATTCAAAATTTCTGCCCATTGAGCATCAACCTCCCAACCAATACTTCATAACTTGTTGAAAGTTCTGATGATTTACCTATCAAAAACTAATTTTAGTGCTGATTTCAAAAATCAAGCTTTTGAGATGCAAGAAGCTTGAGAACTACTCGACAGTCATGAAAAGGCAGCTCTGCCACAAGTATGTGCAACATAAGGTAAAACTGGCAAGCATATGATTGTCATTTCAAGCGTCCTCCACGAATTCTTGGAAAAAAAAAATTAACAAATGGAAGAGCACAGGGATCTTGTAGATGGGCTTCTAATGTGAAAATGGAGAAAGAATTAGCCATGTGCCTTGCACCTAATGTCTATTATTGGAACTCAAAGAAACACAATGCAAAAGACAAGTTCCCAGGCAGCACTTGCTAATGTGGTAATGAAGGAAATTAACCATGGTCCTAATAAGAGTACGCTGAGCACCAAGAATTAGAAGATACAGAAGATCTCTTCCAGGCAGCACTTGCTAATGCCAACAGGGACATGCAACTAGTCGTGAACCTAATGTAAGCAAAATAACCACTGAAATAATCATCTAACAACCAGTAAAAGAGGACTGTTTAGTGGATTTGCAAGAACGGCAAATAACTACAACCGGATAGAATTCATGCTACTGATGGGCCCTCACATTCCAAGTCCAATAAGTTGAAATAATATCTAAATAATATCCCAAACGGCACTGAAAAAGCAGGCCAGAAAACCTGAATTCCAAGCCATACGAGCCATAACTTTAAAATATCAGAATTTCCTCTAAAAAGTTTATAACAATGCATTTTGTTTGAGAAAGAGTATTTCTTAGTCACCAGTTTTAGCATTTCTTTTCAAAGTCAATATACTCATTGCCGTGAAATGAATAATCAGCTAGCTCCTTTCATCTCAGCATCTACATCGCTACTTTTAATGGAGGACAAAACCTCAAACAATGAATGCCACGGTGCTCAAAAAGTTCAGAACAGTAACCAAAAATTTTCCTTTGAACAAATAGAAGTGCAAATGAGCACAGAACCATTCAACCAATTAATTCCAGAACTCAAAGCTGCAATTGACTGAGGGAAAAAAATCCCTTTTTTATTAAAAACAAATAAAATACATCCATAATACAATAACCATTGATTTCCAATCCTGTCAACAAAACAACAACCAAATGGAAGATCAAAACATAATATTGTCCTCCAAACAAGGAAACACACACCCTAAAAACCATAAAGAGCCGTATTAGGTCAGAAGAACAAATTGAAGCACCTTCATGAAACTCCGACGGCGCCTGCAACGGTTTAACATTGGACGAACAATCCGACTGCAAAGCTAACAAACCATCACGATCCGCATCAAATGAAACCCTAGAAATTCCCGTAGATCCCGACAATTGCAGCTGCTGTTGTTGTTGATACTGATGCTGATGCGATCGAGGATCGCTCTGCAACGAAAGCATCGTCTTTTGCCGATACCTCAATAGAATCCGCAATCGAAAACCTAGATTGATTCAAATAAAGATCCGTCATAAAATCTCGAGGGGATGAACCTCGAGAAGCCTTTTAACCTCTTCTCCTTTGTCCGATTCCGATTATAATTCCTTTCTTAGGCGTCCAGACTATTTCGTCAATTCCGTCTTGCAGATAAAAGTGACTTTCAAGACATAGTGTTAAATCTCCAGCAACTTCGGTTCACGGAAGCCATCTTGGCCGTCCATCTTTGTTAATTACGCTGCTGAGTCCTTAGTCTTGACATCTGTACATAAGAGAATAGTTGAAACGTGTCGATACTTGGAGTAATGTGGTCGTCAGATAGAGAATAGAGAAAATACACGATATAGAGAGGATCATAAAAGAAGCAGACTTCTAGCCGTCTGATGAAGACCTTTTTCATCTAAGGCGTCCTCCCGATCTCTGGAGAATTTACCGAATCTTCGAGCACGTTTGGTTTCATTACAAAAAAAACATTTCTATCGTTTTTTCGTTCCAATGGAATGTTTCAGTTTTTTTGAAACAAAAATTGGGAAAAAAACGATTTGAAGGTCAAAATACGGAACAACAATTTGTTGTTCCATCCGTGTAGTTTCGTTCCAAACTTGTTAAAAATAAAATAATTTCCAAATTTCGTTCTCGACAAAATCCACAACAAGCCCTATCACAATTCTTTTCTCCCCTTTCTCCCCTTTCACCTTCTCGCACACAGGAGAACGCTCAACCTAGGGCAATCGATAAATTAGGTAATCTTCTCGTTCTTCTTATTCTCTGTTCTTCATCTTCATTCTTCTTCTTCTTTGCTCTTCTCTATTTCGCACAGACCCTAAAATTTTTTGGACTTTTTACAAAACAAAAGGCTCTTGTATCGTTCTTCTCAAGGGAGAACTCCGCTACTCATTTCTGCTCGTCGATCACGTCTAGAAGTCCTTCCTCCTCGTTCCCTTTCCCCGATCGCTGCTTCCTTGCTTCTCGTGGCCTCGCCCTTGCTCTCAGCTCGAATCAGGTCGCCGCCCACATATCTCTGCTCTTCCTCGTTGTCTGGTAGAACTATAGACTCAAATCTATGAAGACTCAGTCTGGTTGAACTATTGAAGCCACAAACATAGATACGTAGAGAAGGAGAAGATAACGGTAATCTTTGTAAGAGCCTCAAAGGGAATTGATGGGTGGAATTAGTTTAGGTAAATTAACTAATCCAACTAATCTTGGTAACCATTCAAACTTTCAAATCTCATTTTGTTATCTTCTCCAATTTTCATTCTCTATTTGGGTGTTTGGGTTTTGGCTACTATTAGTCAAAGAGTTGATCCCATATAAGATATCAAATTTTCATGTTCAATTTTCATGTATGAGAAACTCAATGATAAGCTCCAGCAGAGGCATTTCTGTGGGGTTACTACTGGCTTGATTAGCGCCATTGACAGACAAGATGATGATGAAGAAAGAATAAATTAAAAAAATAAAGAATTTCTCTCTCTATCTCTCTCTTCCTTGTGTGTGTTTCATGGTCAATTATGTTATGGAAGTGAGCTGGGTAGCACTGCAGTTGCCTTCACTTGTTACTTTATCTTTCTAAAGACAGACTAAAAGGGGTGATCCTATTTTTTTTTCTCCATCGCCGCTTGAAGATGGGACCTTGGCCCTTGTGATTTGGGAAAAGGATGGAGTAAGTAACCACTTTAGATATGACTGAAGAAGCCTGAAGGTCAAGGGTGATGAAGTGCTCTCAGGTGTGAGTTCGGTCACCTTCTAGATTGGATTTGTTAGATTTATGGATCTGTCAATCTCAGTATTTATTTTGGATTTGTTAGATCTATCAAGGGTGATGAAGTGTTCTCTGTTGATTCCTCATTGAGTCAAATTTATACACTTTAATGAGGTGGGTAATTCCCATTAGTTGATGCTGAAAAAAATTTCCATTCAAATATGAAATTTCATATAGATATTCGAGAAAGGCAAATTTTGTGCCATGTTTCAAAGTTTTCTTTAGTTTTTTTGAGATTCAATTGCTAACCTAAGGCATTGCAATAGTCTTGCAGAGTCGGTTTCAATATATTTGCTTCTTGTGATGTAACAGAGCCAAAAAGTTATAATATCTTCCAATCTTTAGCCCATAATATGAAAGGTGTGAAAAGATTTGTGTTCTAAAAGAAATATATCTTGAATTAGCTAGTCTGTTGGTCACATAAGCATATTGATATGGAGATATCATCTTTGAGAGTCTGTTGGTCCAAATTCTGACACTCAAAAAAAAGGATGATGAGTATCCCCCCAGCTTCTGTCTGATGGAGCTCAATTCTGCCCCCAATTTTACAGTTGAATTGGTTTGATATGGGTTATAGGATCATTTTCTGTTGTCCTGTGTCCTGCCGTCATTTTCTGTTGCCTTGTTACAGCTTAATAAAACGTTCTCTACCATTCGATAGTTTGACGTAACATGTACCAAATTGAATGGAATTTGGTTCTCTGGTTTTGAGTTTTGTCATATTTATGTAAGAATTTGATTAAGTTTTAATGAGGCCATTTGCAGATGCACCCATTATCATTACCCATTACCTAGTACCCATATCTATATCCATAGCTGTGATCATCCAATGTTTTCAGATGGACCCACACAGAGGAGCATTCTTAGATCAAACCCAATGATGAATGGAGAATGGGGAATACAGCAAGAACTCTCTGAGACATATGGAGGTCATGCAGTAATCTGGGTCAACATCTATTATTTAATATAGGCTAATAACCGTGGATGTGGTATGTTTGTATGGTTGAAAGATAAAACACATATTTCTACCATGCAGCATACATTATGTTTAGAAAGCTCAACATTAACATCATCCACACCACAGTCCATTTCGAACGAGTACATGAAAGGACATCTGGAAGGGACACTTAAAGGATTAGAGGACCAAACAAATAAGATGAAAGACATCCTCCATACATTCAAGTCTTTAGACTTCGATAAAAAGTGAAAATTTGGAAAATTATGTAATAATTAACTTAGACATGGCATTGTTAATTCTATATTTTATTCATCCTTTTGAAACCATGTTTTTTTAGTTGGTATGTAATACTTTACTGTCCTAAAGGATTTGTATGCTTATAGTATTTTAATGTTATTTATGTAATTATTGACTTAAAAGAAAAGAAAAGAGAGAAAAAAAAAACGTTTATGAAACAAGCATTACCAAACAGTAGAATAGTCGTTTTTTTATTCTGAAACTGTTCTAAAAACAAATTCACCAAACAGCCTTAAATCGTTTAAAAACGGAATTTTGACACAGAAATTGAAATTTTCATTTTTGACACGAAACGAACCCTAAATCCCCAAAGTTCAATCCAAGTCCAATCCCAAAGTTCAATCCAAGCCCAATCCCACTATGTTGGGCTCATGCCTAGGCCCAAATCTGCCGGCCACATGCCAACCCAACCCAACCCAACCCAACCCAACCCTAATTAACTCTGATTGGAATGGGTTGATCCAAGTTGGCTGATTTCTAACTTTGATTGACCATATATTGCCATTTATGTTCTATGCAGTAAAAAAAACAAATAAATAAAATAAAAAGAAACACCAATAGATCGAATGATCAATACATAATAAAATTTGTGAAGTGCAACATAATATAGCTGTTCAGGACATCTGACCACAAGAAGTGACGGCATATATTTCATTATTTCTTTCAATATATATATATATATATATATATCAAATGGGTTTCTTATAAGGAAGTCTACCCCATCTTCTCTTGTTGCAATTGTTAACCGATAGTGATCCCAACTAGGAGCAAGTTAGCCTAGAGTTCCAACCCCTTTCCTATTCAGCATTGCTGCCCTGTTCAAGCGGCCCGCATTTATTCATCTATACCAGCTACCACGCACAACCAATAGGAACAATTTATGCTCCTCTCTCGTCACTAAATAAGAAGCAGAACGCGCCATCACCTACAACCGTCTTCAATCTCACAAGCTTTGCTTTTCAACTCAACACATCAGCCACTAGATTCGTGCATCCTCGCTTATACTCGATACACATATTGAACTCAGCCAAGAAGTCTTGCCACCTTGCTTGCTTAGGGCTGAAATTCTTTTGTGTTTGGAAATAGCTGGTGGTTATATTATCCATTTCGGGCCTTATATATGCCCATAATTCACATTCATTTTCTTCTTGCAGCACCTCAGTGTTGTTCTTGGGCTTCTTTTGTTGCCTACTATATCTATAAAGTTTCATTCTCAAGCGACTTGTTTCCCTAGTCAAGACTTGAGGCATTGGCCCTACTTTTCATGGCGTTGGCCGTACTTTTCATCTACCAAACAATTAAATACTCTCCTTTAAAAAGCCTCCGATCCTTATTATGAGAGCAGGCGCTCTAAAACCTTCTTTTTAACTAAGGAGGCAAGTTTTATTAATAAGATGGATAGCGACCAAACCTAGCAAGGTAGAATGGATAAGAGAAATACATCAAGTGCATTTGTAGTCTTATCGCACACTGATTCAAGCTTAGTGATTGAAAGATTCTGAAAAAGGTGAGTGGTAAGCATATACTCTACTTTTTACAGTCGAAGGTTAAAGCAATCAAGGGTGCCCGTAGAAGGGAAGGAACCGAGACCAAAAAGCCCATACAAAAAACATCTCATGTCAAGGCCACTTAGAATCCATCTATGAAGAACATACGTTCAAACACCAATCTGTTATCAATCGTCATCTCAGTGAACGATAATGGACAATCATCTTTGGGACAAGCTTGGTTGAGACGTTTTTGAACAGAACTTTGATAGACAAGAGGTGTTAGCAATGTAAAGTATGAAGCGATCTCATACTAAATGAAATAAATTTCACTTTCCAATGGTCAATCTCGTTACCTCTTTAGTTGCCGCCCCCTACTTGACTTGCTCCTAATCCGTTGCATGCTTCCATGCAACCAAGCAAAGGCTAAAATGATTTACCAAACCAATCTATCCTAAAGTCTTCTTAACAAAGAAGAGATCAACCTCTAATAGGTTTGGCTTGGGGATTCCTTCAGAAAGGGGAGTTTTTCTAGCTAAATAGGCTATTATTTTATTAGCTCATTTTGTCAAACAAACTCGCTAGGTAGGACTATTAGGAATGATAATAGTTTTTACCGTTTCCACCATTTAACCATGATTGACGCTTGTTGATCGTTGTGTAAAAAAAATGACACGAAGCTAATGAGTAGATGTTGGTCAAAAATGTCTCTCATTGACAATGGAACAGAATGGTCTCACTTTATACTTTTGTTGTGTCCGTGCCCTAATCCAATCAAAATTTGAACTTTTGTAATAGGTCTCACGTCTGATGTTGTCAACACCAATGATTTCTATTGTGGAGAGTCTACTGTCACGAGAGAAGGGATGACCCTACCTGCCAAATCGGAAAGGGTTCAAACCCTCCAAACCTAAACAATGAGTGACTTAACACCTCCCCGATCGACCCCCCCCCTTATATAGTGAAATGGGTTGGGAAGAAAATGCACAATCCTTAGGGAACCCCCGAATGATTAGCAAAAGATGGTTGAAGGCTAAAAATACAGCAACTGGGTAGGCCACCGACAACACACCACCGGTGACCTACTTCTGGTGGCCTTGCTGTGTTGAAATGCCTCAACTGCCAATGGGACCCCCTACGCACGGTTGTGGCTAACTTCAGCTATCCTCCCATACCATAAGGAACCTTTCCCCTTAACTTTCACACCTTGTGAGTCCAAGGTGGTGGGTCAATGTGACCCAATCATCGACTTAAATCAATTTGGTTTTGGAATGGTGCATAGGCAAACAAGCCCTAAGGCCCCTAGCTATATAGGGGAGAAATGAGCTCATTTCTTACTTGGACAAAACGTGAGAGAGGGAGATAAAGGAAGGAGCAGAAGGAGAAGAAGAGGAAGGGAAGGGAGCTCCCGACTACTTTGATTGTTGCCGGTTGCCACCAAAGGTACACATATACTTTCCCCAACCCCATTTTCTTCTCATTTTGGGTTTTGGGTAGTTAGTGAACCATGGATTCATTGGGTTAGAGGGGTACGCCTCAACCCCAATGACTTCCGATAATCGAAGTGGTATGCATTGCACTCTTCCAAATGGTTCTCGAGCTCAAAGCAAGCTACCCAAGCAGTTAGGGTTTCATCCATTAATTCAACGGAACTCCCAAAAGGCTTGGTGGAATTCAACTAGGTTTAGATGAAAGGTAGAAAAACCCCCTACAATCCCCACTTAACAATTCTCTGTCATATGTGCATTAGCGTAACACAACTGCCGTTTATGTAGTTGCTCCAATATGCTATGCACATTTAGCGGCCACTCAAGTGTCTCAATTCATTAAGTTTGATGACATGTCAAAGACATCCTCAGGCCATGGTGGGGTAACATCTGCTAGAGTTGTGCCAGTACCTGAATTGCCTAGACTGCATCAGAACGTATCCAGTTCCATGTTTTTTTGCTAAAGTGGGAACTACTAATCTCCTGCTAGTTTACTTTTTCCTTTTTTTTTTCTTACAATAGAAATGGTATATATAGTTGGGTCTTTAATCTGTCATTCTAGCATTTTTTTTGGGGAAGGTGAAGTGACCATCAGACTTGATCTTTGTTTTGGCATGTATTTCCTCCTATTATACAAGGTCCCTTTTTGGTGGTAGATTTTGTTTTCAGATATCATAGGCTAAAGTGGTCAGTTATTAATATCCCTTACTTTTCACTTGTACATTTGATGGATGTATTGTGTGGTCTTTGTTGATATGGTCGCCTCACTTTGACTCTCTAATTTAATTTTATTTTTTTTGTTAAAAAAAAAATAAACAATCCCTAGTAATCAAGCCCGAGACGGTGATGTCTGAGAAGTTGCTGAACATCTAAGCTGGTCATGGACAGGAGCCCACCGTAGGAAAACCTCCAACCGGTGACCAGATACTGGTGATATTTTGAGGTCCAAATTGGCCTCTGTTCAGCCCATTGGCTGGACAAAATCTCCAACTAGCAACCTGCAACCAATGGGCCTACTAAATTGTCAATTTTGACAGTTTTGACACTTTTTTTAAGAAACCCTATGGGACCCATAAATACTTTTGATTTTTTTTTTAATGCCCATTTATTTTTTGCAACTAGGATAAAGATGATCACAATTCTGTAGGCCTAGCAGGTTTTGATTCAAGTGTCCAAACTTGGGAGTTTCACTCGACAGGTTGACAAACAAGGTGGTGGTTTGACTTTATTTTGGAGTATTTTTAACCTTCTAGAACTGTATGCAAGTAATAGTAATCATGTTTTATAAATCACATCACATGTATTCATAGCAATTATGTTTTATAAATTACATCACACGTATGCTATATTTGAACTGTATAACATGTTTTATTGAATTTGAACTATATACGTGATTTCATACAAAAAAAAAAAGAACTATATACGTGATTTGATTATATGAACATGATTTGGTGTTGCCAAAGGGAATTCCAATACTGTGATCATCGTGTGGATAATGGTATCATGCATTGGGTGTGTATTAGAGTTAGATTTGGCTATAAATATGCGATGTGGCTGATGATAATTCTGCTATCATATACACCATGGTCATACTTGGAAATGGGTGCGCGGTGTGGCCAATTGTAATTTTGGTACTATATATATCATACTAAACTGTTTGTATGCTAGATAGGCTTGGACATGGATGCGAAGTGGCAGAAGGTGATTCTAGTATCATATTCCATACTACTTGTATCACTATAAAAGACAAGTAGCATATTGTGATTATGTCTCATTCCCTATGCCACGATTCCTTGCCAACAGGCGACAAGGGGTGAGGTGTTGGATAACCCAACAGTGGTATCTTCAATAAACCCTTTTGGAATCCCATTTCGACGGTACAATGTGATTTTCGTTGGAGGCAAAACTAGTTCGGTGTGGTCGATGGTAATTCCAGTGTCGTGACTGCCAGTAGGGGTTATTAGGGGTTTACTAGGTGATCGATGGTCACATTTTGCAACTCGTAGGCTCATAATTAGGACTAAAAGTTTGTATCATTAGGTGACTGATGTGCGAGTTCTGAGACCAATGATACAACATAATGTGTCGTAGTGGCATGAACCCGATTTAGTTAGGTTAGGTGGTTAAAGTAAAATGAATTGCATCATTTTTGCATCATGGCCTATGTGTGTGTGTGTTTGTATAAACTTCATCCTTCACTGAGCTAGTTAAAGATCGCACCACGTGCGTATTAATTTTTAGATGATGATGCAGGTACCGTCGTGTTGTTGGGTAGCAACACATCCTCTTCGATGGCTTGAGGATGCCGACGAATGGTGGACACCAAACCTTGAGGAGCTCGATCCAAACTGTACTTGCAATACTTGTGCGAATGCCATAACTTGAGTCGAGAACAGAGTTGTCATCTTCTTAAATGTCGTATTTTTGGATGTTATTTGGTGAATTATGATACTTATGTTTTAGTAAATATGGTGAGAAATAAACTTGTTATGTAATATATACTTAACATTAGTTTTTACCTAATGATTTATATGATTCCACTTATATTTGTACTTTGATTCTGCTGCTATGAGTTTAGATGGTTCAATTATATTGTGGTTGTGATATTTAAAGTACAACTATTAGTGATCGTAGAAGAGATATAAGACGGGTAAGCATCCTATTCACACCGCTGGTATCCTAGCAGGAGTGAGGTGTGACACTTTCGGTGCCCTATATCCCTTCTTCCTTCCTTGAGCTCTCTTGCCTTCCGGAAGGTTAAGTCTTTTTTGACTTCCAGCCACCAAAGCCCAGAAGTCAGTCAGTTAGTTCTACTGAGGTGATGAATGGAGATGAGCTCAAAGACCAAGACTACGGAAGAACTAAAAAGCTCTAGATAAAAAAAGACCAAGAAGGTGCTTCCTATATAGGATATTCAAAGACTTTACCCCTCGTTATACGGAATTGTAATCATCAACTAGAGTGATTGCCTGATCAATGCCTATTCATCTATCGTCGGGGATTTGTGTTATGAATCAATGCCTTAGAGTTTCATCCTTGCGCCAAGTAGTGACACAGAAGGTGTGGACCCCATAACCTATTAAATCTGGGGTTCCACCCAAAATAGCTATGTAGGGCTCTTGCTTTACCTAGAAAAAATAAGCAAGAGATATCCATTTTTCTTCTCTTTTTGGAGCTGGAAAGCTCTGGTAATCTATATATTTGAAAGACTAATGTAATGTAGGGAGAATGACACAATTTTCATGTATCCAGGGCTTCCCAAGGAGTATGATGTAAGAGCTATCCACCTTGGTTGAGTGCTTGTTAGAATTTATATTTATTTTATTATAATTAAGTTTCAAAATGAAGTTTTTCTTTTATGTGTTTTATGACTTGTAATAGTGTGGGACCCTTATGGTCAAGGTAGTGAAAAATGGTCAATAAAACCCTATGGGAGCCCTAAAGTCCATTCATGACTATTACCATGAGTGGAGAGGTGGGCAAAGAGAATTGATTTGGATTAATTTCATTTATAAAATTAACTCTCAATTCATGCCATAGGTTATTGCCAAATATAGGTAAATGGTCAATCTTAATATATAATTTCTTATATGGGTGCCCTAAAGTCCATTCATGGTCACTACCATGAGTGGGGAGGTGGGTTAAGAAATTGATTAGGATTAATTCAATAACTTGAATTAATTCCCAATTCATATCCATATGACATTATTCTCTAATTAACTTGCCATTAGTTGGAGGTTATTCTTGGGGAATCCAAGATGGTGCAAGGGTTGGTTTTGGGTCTATATAAACCCAATCAAATACCTTGCAGAGATATACATTCACACATTGACACTCCATCTATTTCTATTCTTTGCAACCATATAAGTTTTTCTCTTTCTTCTATTTTCTCTGGATCTTGTGTAAGGTTAGAGGGGGTTGCTGTACTGTAGCTTTTTGCTCCTTGAAGGGATTAGAAGAACTGCCTCATCTTCTAGTGGAAGGTTGTTTTATCTTGGAGGTAGAGGTGCAGAACAACTCTTGGCATTAGAGGGCATCAATTACCTTAAAGGCAGCACAACAAATGTGACTCAACCTCAATTCTGTTCGAAGTTTCTTCAGTTGTTGTGGTGGTGATTCAACATCTATTTCAAGGTTTTCCTCATCCCATTTCAGCCAAGGATCAATACTACAACATCATAGTAGTTTCTACTACAAAAGTTTTGTATTGCAATTTGTTTTATTTTTATAAGAAATTATAATACAATTACCCAACAGAGCTCCCTCTCTTAATCTTTTTTTTTTTAAGTGAAATGAGACTTTCATCTAGGGTGAGTACCCCAAAGGTGCAATACGTTACACTTCACATCCATAGTCGCTAGAGGATTTCCAATACACATTAGATGTATATTATTTTTGAAGTTATGACTATATATATATATATAAATAATTTTATTAAAACTGAAAAGGAAAATGATTTTTTTTTCATTTATTGGAATTAATGAGAGAGAGAGAGAGAGAGAGAGAGAGAGGCCTTTAAATTTGCAGAATTTGTTGGGTTGTTTTTCCCATTTACGTTAGTGGGCTGCCATAGGTCCAAAAATTAAAAAGAGAAAGAACCCAAAGGACGAAAATAATTACCAAAAGCTACATTGAATTATAATAATTTTGGTACTGAGTTTAGATTTAGTGTCTCATTAATTAAGGTATATTCGAACTCAACTAATCTGAGATCAAGTTGAGAGTATTATAATTAGTTTTAGGTTACCTTGAAAATAATTAAATATTATTTTGTTGTTATTAGAATAATTCAAGAACTCGAATATATTTATGATTATTTGTAACCCTTTGACTATTAAGGATAGATTTTGTCTATCAATCA
The DNA here is from genome assembly GCF_013358625.1 of Macadamia integrifolia. NCBI lineage: Eukaryota > Viridiplantae > Streptophyta > Magnoliopsida > Proteales > Proteaceae > Macadamia > Macadamia integrifolia. The sequence goes on from NC_056565.1 coordinate 37,317,356, forward strand.
AAATATGTGTATAACTCATAGTGGGAAGGATTTTGAACTCAATATTTATGTGAACATTAGTGAATCAGTAATGGATGATTCCAACAAATTGGGGCTTATTCAGATTCAGTTGGTTTCCCTACTCGTTGCATGCTTAAATCGGATGTGCTGTCAAGGAAAAATCTGAACCCAAACTTAGGAAACATGAAATCCTGACTTAGGAATTGAATATGTACTTGAAATTTTGTGTAGATCATATTGTTAATATAGTTTAATCCTAAAAATATTAAGTCATTTGAAGTATAGCTTCTCTGTCAATATATTTGAGTGCACATATTTTTGACAACATTTGTGCATTAGATTTGTGACACATAAAATACATATGAAAATATGGAATTAGAAGTTGGTCTTTGGAGGAGATCATGATCAATGGATTATTTAGTAACCTGGAAATTTTGAGAATAAAAAAAGTTCCCTAAGGGGTGAGGGGAAATAATTTTTCTAGATTGGTGTTGATAAACCCTAATAGGGGAAACAGACATAATGACAGAATAGGAATTTGGGGAAAAGAGTTGGTTGGCATTTTATCTTATTAAGTAAGGTTGTTGAAGATTATTACATGTGTATTTAGGTAATACGAGAGTGATTGGATCATTGACGGGGTATTTGATTTAAGCATCGGCAAGGTAAGTAGCATGCCATAATTACATCTATATATATTCGGGTGTTTTCAAATGTTTTATCATGTGGAACTTGTCATGACTATGTATGCCTGTGTAATTTTACTTCACTTATTATGGTATTGTTTATATTATTATTGTACTGTGTAATGATTTCCATTCAATTACTATTTAAGCATGTGGATTGTATGACTAAAGTGCTATGTTGAATGTGGAACTTGGCATGGTATTGGACTTGACTACAAACCCTATCCATCAAGGGATTATGTGTTGGGTCCCCTGTAGAGGGTTCCATGTGATATGTGATATATTGCCTTGATAACTGTGAGATGTCTCCTCAGACCAATGAGATGCTTCATCTAGGATGGTAATATTGACATTGCCTAGCCGCAGGATGTCTCATCTAGCCAATGAAATGAGCCATCTGAGATGATAGTATTGTTGCCTCACCTATCCCGTGAGATGTCACTAACCATGGAATATGCTAACTTAGGTAATATTTTTTTCCGGTAATTTACAGCGCCATCCCTTGGAGAATGCCACAATTAAAAGAACACCTCTTCTGTTTAACCAAATTAGACTCAGACCCCTTACCGTCAGTCACTGTTAAGTCAAGAGTTAAAATGACCATTATACCCTTTTCACTAAAACTCATTTTAACCCAATTCCTCTTCACCCCTACCTCTTGTGCATGACACGTGTCATATTTGATTCTAATGGCTGTGGATCAAACCCCTTTTTCATTCATGAAAAAACATGAGTGAGAACTGAGCAGACGAGACTCTCCGGAATGAGATGAAGCTATCACCGACCTATTACTTCAGGGGTTTTGAAGACACGACTCTACACTAGCGAATAGCAATGGACTTCGATGATGCAGATCTGCTCGAGTTTTGAGTGGAGGGATTCTTCAATGTCAACCACAAGCTTGCTGATTATGATTTCTTCAACGCCATTGAAGACGATTTTGATGATTCTGACATCTATTGCAACACAAAGATATCCCCTAAATCAACTGTTGGTCATCTCCCAACCTCAGACTTCATAATCGAAACCTTCTTTGAGTCCTCTCCCCATGGTCGTCTCCTTCGTTTCTTAGCCTTCTTATCTCCAACAAATCAAGCTAAACTACTTAATAATCTCTCTCCATCTCTCTTTTCAATTCATCAATTAACATTTTTTTTTTAATAAAGTTCCCCTCTCCAAAAAACCAAGCTGAACTACTTAATAATCTCTCTCCACATCTCTTTTCAATTCATCAATTAACATTTTTTAAGTTCAAGCTTTCCTCTGCACATGGATTCATGGTTTCTGAACTGAAAGAGTATAGGGGAAGAAGTGCAATTTGAAAGAGGTCTCAATGGTGGAGATGATGACCGAATCTTGGAATTGGAGGGCAAGGGATTTTACTAGCGCAGACGATCCGATGCCTTTGTCTCAGTCTTTGATCCATCCAAAGGTCGCCTTGGCTTTCAATATATCACCCAAGCCCTATCAAACCATGCTTGATGTGAATCGCGCCTTCCAGAACAAGCTATTGAGCATCTACCGCAACTCGCGGCCTTTCTCCTCCAACCACCTTGGTCGTTGAAGATGATGAAAATGATCCTGAGAGTGCCAAGTGGAGGGGCGATGATTGTCTATCGTGGGTGAGGCAAGCATCGGTCGGTCAAGATGACATCGACACACGTCCGGATGTCGTACTGGCCATCAGATGCTCGCCACACCGCTACATCCGCGGTGGAGGATTATTTTTCGCAATTGGAGGGAGTTTAATTCTAGCATTGGAAACCTTGCAGGGACGAAGTCTTGTTCTTTCAATTTTTTCTTCGTCGGTTTGGAACCATTATTTCACCTCAGATCGCTCCCACTGCAATCCATTGCCGGGACTGCACCAAGAGCAAATCCGACTATATGAACTACACAAAAAGTAAAAAAAACCACACACCTCATACCATTGTTGCTTGCTGCGTGTTGCATAATTTGTGTTAGATTGCAACTTATTACAAGGGTATTTTAGGTATTTCATATTTGATAAGGGCATTCTGGTATTTAAAATAAAATATAGTTGCTAACATAAGCAAATAATGTATATTTCTCAGCATTGACTGACGGTAGGGGGTCTGAGTCTAATTTGGTGAAACAGAAGGGGTGTTCTTATAATTGTAGCATTCTCCAGGGGTGGCGCTATAAATTACCTATTTTTTTCTTATATCCATGCAGGGGCAGTTAGTCACACCTATGCATTAATTGTGCTTGATGACCTTGATGTGTATTGCATTGTTTTAATAGGTATGAACTCATTTTGTTGAAGTTATTATTTAAGTAAAATACTAAGTGATGTATGTATCCCTTATATGGTGTTGTTATGCCATGATCTATCTTATGAGTTTTGAAGTAATTTAATTACTTTTTCTCACAGATTAGGAGTGGATATTGTCGTTGCTTGGAGGGAGCTATTGATGAGAGGATATGACATTTTATTAAATTAAGTTTCATTTTATCACTTTTGAATAGTTTATGATTTAGGGTTTGGACAAATGTAATACTTTATTTTGATGGAAGTTTTAACTGTCACAACAGTATGGATATGAACTTTTATTTGATGGAATTTCCGTTATTGATTAATGAGATTATTTTATATACTTGTGGAAGTTTTGAATAATATTGAACTATTAATTTTATTAATTTAAAGAGAGTATTTTTTTCTCTTGATTTTAAGGTGTGTATTGGAAAGATCATAGTTTCGAGATCTTAACCCAAACGGGTTTACGTTATGACAGTAGCAAAGTAATGTTAGTATTGATATGTTTTACAACAAAATCATCTGATCCTGCCTGATACAACTGATACATATTGATATCGATATTGATGGTGACGATGACAACTAGTATACAAGAGGCAAAGAGCATTGAAGTATCCTGCAGAGAAAGAGATGATATATCCTAAACCACTTGCTCAGAGAACCTTTTTCTTTGTTCTTTCAATTTCCACACCAAGAAAATAGTCAATGGGGCTATATGTAGCTATTATAGGTTTCAACCAAGTAGACATCATACAAAATATCCAAAGTAGGTATGTGCATTACCACTCCTAATACAACTATCAACCAGAGATGGATTCATCAAGAGTCTCTCTTCGCACATTTAAGCTATCAGATGTTGATGATTTCTTGGAATGGGCTAGTGATGATCAGGTAACTCAATTTCTTCTCAAATGGAAAGTCTTCACATCTAGGGATGAAGCTTTGAATTTTATCAAAGATATATGCATCCCCCACCCTTGCTGTCGTTCCATATGCTTAGATGATCGTTCGATTGGATTCATTTCAATCACTCCATCATTTGGCGACGACAAGTGTAGAGCTGATATTGGATATGCTATAGCTACCAAGTATTGGGGTCAAGGCATTGCAGCCATCGCTGTGAAGATGGCCTTAGCTTCTGGCTTTAAAGATTTCCATGATGTGGTGAGACTACAAGCTAAAACTGATTTAGAGAATAAGGCCTCACAGAGGGTCCTGGAAAAGGCTGGGTTCTTTAAAGAGGGTATGTTGAGGAAGTACTGCTTTCATAGAGGTCAGATAAGAGATTTAGTGATATATAGTTTTCTGGTGACTGAAACTGTTCTAAATTGATATGATGATGGCATTCAAGTTAATGTTTATATTATTTGTGTTTGAGGGAATAAATGTATACCCATTCTAGTTACCAAAGGAAAAAATATATGCCCTTTCTATAGTGCTTTTGAGTAGTCAAAAACATAAACCCCCCTTGTTTATCACTAGCTTGAACTTAATAAGTACAATGGTTTCCAAAAAAATAAAAAGTATTATGGTTGAATTGTATATACATGTTCACAAGTCTCCAACCCCAACCCCACTTGAACAGAACAAATACATGCAAATTTTGATGTGGATTAAGTTTTTCTTCACCCTCTCCCTAGAGAAGAAAGAATCTCCTCACAACTGGCGATTTGACTCTATAATTAGATTCATGTGTCATCATTATTTGTATAAGGCTGAAAATACCGATCCCTATGCTAATCAAAGATTTCATATCTTCATAGTAAAGAAACACAACTCAAAAATGCTACCAAAAAAAAAAAAAAAAATGAAAACACAAAAACAAAAAATGCACATAAATTCACGAGATTAAATAGGATTACTTATATCCTCAGTGAGATAAGATTCTATTTTACTATCAGTGGAGAATAATTTTACAACATTCACACACTCATCTCTCTCAAATTGCCTATAGAGAGAGAGAATCTCACTACAAATATATAGCGGCCGTAAGACTAATCAGGGCCTAGATATCCATCGTTGGCACCAAAAAGAAAAACCTTCATTTTGTCTAGTATTGATTGATCGTAAGCTTCAAAGGAGAATCTGTTCTAGCATTTGATCCTCTTGGTCATTTTTGCACACTCATGTGGAGAGAAATTTGTTTAATTCAGTTGACGAGGCTGATGCAGAATGGACACTTCTGGTGAAGCAAGAGTCCAAAGATATACTTCAAAAGTAGGAAATTAGTAATTGAATTGTTCTGTCGCTGAGAGAATGGGCTCAACTGTTAACAATGACATACACAATTTAACCCCCACTCATTTTTTTCATCTTTGGACTAGTTTATTCCTACTAAATCAAAGATCAATCTCACTGCAATATCCGCGGGTCAATCTATTAAATGATTTTCTTCGCAAAGGCTCCATAATATTTTTCGAATAACATTTAATAAACCAGGTATGCCGGAGTAGAAGAATGGGAATTTGACCATTTAATATCCGTTATTTTCTACATTAGTAAAAGAGAAGTAATCCAGTTAGAGAGTAATAGCCACTTCAACTTTCAACATTGGATCATCCTCAACCAGTTAGAGAGTAATTGCCAGTTCAACCGTCAACTTTGGATCATCCTCAACAGACTTGTCTCCACTCAAAACAGTCCTTTCATTCATCAAGAACCCAATAAACCACATTTCACATTTCAAAAAAATGGGGGCAAAAAACCAAAAAAAGTTAAGAAAAAACAAAACCATGGCGCTATGAAAATCCACTGAGTTCCCTCCTCCACACCCCAACTGTTTGTCATCAACATCTATAAGCTTTTCTGTCAACACTCACCGCCTTAGGCTGGCCTCGGGCTCTTGCTTCACTGCTGCTTCTTGCAAGAAAATTGAAAAAGATGTTAGGCTGTTAAAAACCCACACAGAGAAAACAACACAAACAAAGCTACATTCACAATTGTGAATGAGCCTCAGCGACTTACATTTGCTTGGGGCTGCTCTAGCTTACTCATCCTTGCAAACATATTGCCATAGAACTTGGCATCCTTCTTATTGTACTCTTTTACCTTCTCCTTAAGAACCTTGTACTCCAACTTCACATCCCTGTAATACACATATCACAATGAGAACACAAACACTAACAGAATGAAGAAATGTTCAGCAAATATAGAAGAATTTTAGAGAACACAAGGAAATCCCTTTTTTCCTTTTTGATATATTATAACAAGTATACATCCAGTTCTGTTTTTGCATCACACTGTGCAATCCAGCAGAGATCAAACAGCATTCTCAATTCTACAGCACAGGGAAACACAAATTTATACACCACACCGATATGAAACCAAACCAACAGTAGAACAAGTAGACCAATGGAGATCCGATAGCACCATGTGTCCATGTTTAGACTCTGTCCCCAGCATGGTTCTAATTGCCCTAATGAGGCAATCCGTACCTGTTTTGCATGTTTGCGATACCAATACTTGGCCGATACAGACCAGGGGTGAAAATGTCAAAAAACTTGCTTTTTAAAAAAAAATCATGGGTATTTCTCTCCGACACAGACAATCTGATACCATATCTGTTTTCGGGTTGGCCAATCGCAATCTGATACTGTGCACTAAAACTATGGTCCCGAGACTATTAGGAGGTGCCCTAAATAAATATTTAAGGTTGACACTATGGATCACCTAAGCCCTCTTCCATCTAACCTTTAGCTTGTAAGACAACATAAGATCTGCTTTCATGGACGCATACCTGTTATTGGGATCAATTTCAAGAGCCTTTTTGATATCTAACTCTGCCAATTCCAGATCTGCCATTTGGATATATGCTTGGGCACGCCTGTAGAGGGCCTTAACATTTCCACTCTCAATATCCAATACCTGGAAAATTGGCATCCCTCCACATGGCAGGTGTTGTTGCTTCAGAAGTTAGAAAACAAGATTAATTAAAAAGAGAGTATAGATTACTGTACCTTAGTGCATAACTTTTCTGCTTCCTTATAATCTTTCAGCTTAAGCTTGCAAGCTGCATTGTTGAGATTACAAGTTGCATTCAATGCCTTGGCTTGTTTTTTCTCCTCCTCACTAAAGCTGCTATCATACTCAATGTACTTTGCAGCCTGTACTCCAACAATGAAGTACTTTACCATAAAGAACATGTTCATGCACTCACTACTTGAACCAAACTAGAAGAAACATTTATTCACTCTTCCACAACACTAACCTTCTCATATTTCTTTGAGGCTCTGGCGTATTTACCCGCCTTGAACAGTGCATTTCCATCTTCCTTCTTTTTGCCAGCCGCTTCGATCTTCTCCTGGGTGTTCATATCCCAAGATTCCTTCTCCTGAAGTCAAGTACAATGTTAATTACTTCCTCAACCCACTACTATGAAATTCAAACTTTAAACTATCAATTCATTTGGTACAATAATGTGCTGTACGGAACAAAATTACATGAAAAAAGGCTCCTGGTTCTAACCTTAACAAAGGATTCAAGCTCAACTTCATAATACACAGTAGAGTTGGGAGGAACCACAGCAAGTCCCTGTTGTGATTCAGTCGACCCAAAAGCATACTCTGGTGCAACTATCACCAGAGCAACCTCCCCTTTCTTCATGGTCATAACAGCTCTGTCAAGCCCATCAATAACTTGTTCTGTTTGAAAAAACAGCCGAGCTCTCCAAAATAAGCTTCAGGCAAAAGGCACAATGCACTCTAACAACATAGGAGCATAAAGAGGAAATATAACAACACAGTAATTACCATCATCAGTTTTGAACTCAAAAAGCTCTTCCTCATCATGGCCCTTCTTCAAAAATACTGTTCCATCTTGTAATTTCCCAATCAACTTCACTGGTAGAAGGAAAACAGACTCAGAAATGTGAGAAAAACCAGTCTTTTCTCTCAAGAAAATTATATGAAGCATTTCCCTGCACATTCACCTTTGACAAGGGTCCCATCATTAGGGCGCTCATAGCCTTCTCCTTCCTTGAGGATCTTCTTCAATACTTTCCTATCATCCGTTACTTCTTTAACTGTCTTCCAACTTACCAACTCGAGAGTTATCTGGAGATTGGCATTCGGTGGAACAGCATATTCTTCACCGTAGGCTAGCTTTCCCTTCTCTCCAAATGCATCTGTGACCAACAACATACGTTTAAAACCACACTCACAACAGAGTAGACACTTGAACAAGACACCATGTAACAACCGAAAAAAACTTACATTGTGGCTTCACTTCCAATAGCACCTTTTCTCCCTTCTTCATTGTTTTCACAGCTTTGGACAATGCAGGACAGAAATACCCTGCTTCCACAAAGACAGTGTCAGGGAAAAAAATAACTGTATTACTGTGAAGTCACCATTCACCACAAAAATAAGCCTTCAAAACTGACCTTCTCGGACAGTAAATTCCACTCCATCAGACTTTGAAACCAGAGTTCCATCATCAAGTCGTGCTTCGTACTTCACTGCAAATAAGAGGCAAATGAGAGGAAAGTTGCATCAGAATCCAACTAACAATTCACCAACCATAAATTCAAAGGGCAATACAATGGTGAAAGGAAAACACATACCTAGCACTTCATCTGGGTCTCTTGGGTTCTCCCATTTCTCTCCTTCAGCAAGTATTTTCTTGAAAATGCTTCCATCCTTACATATATCCTTCACGCTAACCCAAGACAGCAGCTCAACATCAAACTGTAGAGTTGCATTAGGAGGAATAGTTGGAGGGGAACCTAATTCACCATAAGCCAGCTCTGGAGGAATGGTAAAGATGGCATTCTCACCCTTCTTCATTGTCTTGATTCCTTGATCCCATCCCTTGATCACTTGACCTGTTAATCAAGAGAGGGAATATCACCTCCTCCCAATAATGAAAATAAATGTTCACCTCTTTCAGTCTATTAATGCCATCAAATGGGCAACAACTCCACCAAAGGAAAAACCAAGCAGAGAGTATTCAGACTGAGAAGTTATATCTAATCTAAAATTCTTAAATGTGGCTTTTGCAAGTAACTAATGTCGACCTTGCCACGTTAATGGCAAAGCTCAATTCATGAAAACAATTTGACAAACCTAAGCTCAGCCTCTAAACAGACTTATTCAACAATATGCAAATAACATACATACACCACAACAAGATAATGTTCAAGTCCAGGGAATTGGACTGCAAGTCAAATCACCGTTTCGAGAGGTCAATGCTGAAAGGAACGACAAGGTAGAAAAGTGATGATGCCAAGGGATTAGTATGAGCAAATCCACTAAAACAACAAGTAACATAAAACATATCCGCATTTCAACATATAAAATTTTGGAATAGTTGTCAAAGCGCTAGGCAAACCAAGGCAGTAAGGAGGTCAAAAACTAAGGCAACACCAACAAGGCGCCCATCAAATAAAGTGGCCAGAACGCCTAGGCGACACTTTGACAACCTTGAATTGGGGTATAGGCATTGGCATTAATACCAACTTTTGAGTTGTCAACTGTGCCCACAAAAAATTTTAGTCATTCATATCAAGCCAAATCGAGTTGGTCCTGGCAAAGTTAGTTAACCCCAAAGTAACATGGAGAGTCAGGCAATCAGCATGGCATGTCACAAAGTGCCTAAACTTCATGAGCCTATCTACTGAGCAAATCAATAACAATTGTTTTACCATAACAAGTATACCTCAAAGACATTACATGCAATCTGACTGGAGTAACCTATTAATAGGGTTACTCGTGTTCTCCAACTACAAAGAAAAATTTAACAGTTGTCCAATAAGGAAACTGAAGGGAAAAGCCAGATTGTACAATATCAGAGAGATTCGAAATTCTGCAGCTGCTCATTCCAAAGTCCAACCCCCATCCCCACCACACGCCCCAGAAAAACAATAGATAACGATTAACGGTAGCTTAATAGTTCCAAATATGGTCTGGCTTAAGTCATAAAACTCATGTTCCGCATGGATTGGGATCAAATCCCAGACTTGTAGACTATAAGTATGTGTTAGATTCAGTATCATGTGCTGAGATGCAGACCCACACTAGTTTCGTGATCATAACCAACAAATCTCAAAAATTTTACCTTGGCCAAGCGTAAATTTGAATGGCGTCCCCTTAACTCTGCTTGAATCAAACTGGGTTCCATCAAGCAAGGTTCCAGTATAATGAACTGCAAATCAACATTTCCAAGCAACATCAACCAAAACCCATTTAACAGACGGCCATGAACAAAGCTATCCTCTCGAAACCAGACCCAAATTCTAGGACTGAAAGAAGATCAATACATACCTTCAACTTCGTCATCATTCTCCGGTGTATCCCAACCTTCACCTTCCTTGACAAGTTTCTTCTTCAATCCTTGCTTCCCAATTTCTTTCTCTTCTCCAACTTTGAAAATCGGGTTTTCGTCCGGAAGATCCATGTCATCGTTCATCTCATCAGCTGGTGGGATATCGAAATCCTCATCCATTGGCTTCACAGAAATATAAACAGAAGCGAAACAACAACAAAATGGGAGATTTAGATAAGTCTAGCAATGCGAGCACTTATAGTTGTTAACGACTGAAGAAAATGACAGGTTTGCAGGTGTTATGTGTAACATGTCCCTTCTTTACTTGTAGCAGGCTTAAGAGACAAAGGGTTCTCGCTTCTCAGGACGAGAGACTGAGTTGGATTCTAGAGAGTTCTTGGAGGGTGAAGAAATCTGGATGATTCCAGAGAGATATCTTTTGATGTTTTAAGGTCATGATTCTTTTGCCCTTCAACCTAGAGATTGGACTGGTTGATAAAAAAAAAAATTAATAAATAAGTGATGGAGTGACTGTTAAAATGTAATCCAAATGGGAGTGTACTGACACTTCAACAGGCATACTTAAAATCCGAAATTATTTTTAATGGTTCTTTATCTTATTTTTTAAAATTTTTAAAATTCTTTAAATGAAGGTATAAAAAGGTCAAAAAAAAAAAAAAAAAAAAAACGAATTACCATTATGTCATTATCAAAATATCAATGCATATATATATATATATATATATATATAACACTATTATTATTATTATTGGAGGAAAAAATAATAGGGATAATTACAGCTACCTCCCCTACAATTTATCTTTATATTAGAAATAGAACCATCCCCATAAAATTAACAATTACACTGAACCCCCTACAAGTGGCCGTGTTAAGTCAAACCAAAGAAAATGTATTTATACCCTTTATACCAAAACACTCTAACTCAATGTCTTCTTCACTCTTCACCATTGAGAGGGTTTTGGAACCAAGTCCAACGAAGAATAAACCAAGACCAAACGACCTGCACAAAATGTTTAATTGATTTTGACGATCAAAATGGCAAAGCGATTGTTGGATTCTAGCATTCCTTGTTGGTTTTTGGCTAGTGGAGCAACTTGATAACATCATCATCTCTTCCAGTGATGGTAGGTAAAACCCTGGTTTACTTAAATCCCTTTTGATTCTAATTAAAGAAGAAATGAAGCATAACGAAAACTAGTAAGAATGGAGCAAGGATTTGCATGTTTGCTTTCCGCAAATCCTTTCAATTTATATATAAATGATCACTGAGAGAGAGAGAGAGAGAGAGAGAGAGAGAGAGAGAGAGAGAGAGAGAGAGAGAGAGAGAGAGAGAGAGAGAGAGAGAGAGAGAGAGAGAGAGAGAGAGAGATTTAAATCGAGCCGTTGTGTTGGAAGAATGTTGATGAGGAGGAATGGATGTCGGAGGGATGCCATGGAGTTGCAAAACAAAGATTTATGTAATTGGCATTAGAGAATATTGGGGAGTTGTGGAGATTCAGCTTTTTTTTCATAAGAAGAATCTCCAAAAGTTTTATAAGCCAACTTATAAACAAACATGAATTATGAACAAGTGCCTTGTGCATTTAGTAGAGTGTGAAACGTTAAAAGTCCATCCCACCAGGAGCTCTTGGGTTCAACCTCCTAGTTCACACCTTCCCTCCATGTCATAAAATATGATAAATGACCACCTATCAAATAAAAGATTCCAATATTCATTTACACCCTTAGAAGTTAAGTTTTAGTTTACCACTATTTTCAAAGCTCAAAAGCATTTTGGATTACATTTTGCCATAGTGCAACACTCATGGCAAGAAAGAAACTTCAAGATTTTCGAATCTAAAAATAGGACAAGACCACAAATTATGGAAGCAATTGTCTCAGATGCCAAAACTAAGTGCTCTAGAATGAATTTTGTGGCTGAATGTAATCCTAGAAATCAAGTTATCATGTCTAATTGGGGAATTCATGTGAGTTGGAAGATTATGATCTCAAAAGCTTGCTCATGATTTATGCCTCCAAATAATATGGTTGCTTTACATTGTGATGGGTCTCTCTCACAAGTCTGAGCTTCTTATGGAGGCATAATCAGGGACAGGAAGGAGGTTTCTATTATGGCTTATACTGGTCTTGGGGAAAAGACTAATTTTTTATTGTTGGAACTTCTTGCTATCCTTAGAGGAATTACTTTATGCATAGATATCAACATGATGGAGATCTAAATTCGGTTAGATTCCAAATTGGCTATAGATATTCTAAATGGAGAAATTGAAGGGCCATGGGAAATTAGAGCTATCAAAAGCAAGATTTTACACATCTTTAATACCTTGTCCAGAAAGGAGTTCAAGCATGTATGGAGGGAGGTTAATAAACCTACTAATTACCTGGCATCTATGGCTACATCTCAGGTGGAGACTATTACTCAGCCTCAACGATTTTCATGATGAGCTAAAAATTTAGTGACAGAGATTCAGTTTTCAAGATTTACTACAGATTGTAATTTGTTTATTTGTTTCTCCTTGGTTTCTCTTGTAACGCAGGAGTTGTCCTGCTTTGTTCCCTAGGGGCTTCTCCTCCTCTCTTTCAGTCAATCCAAAGATAGAGATAAAGCTTGTCTTTTTTTTCTGTACATTTTCTCTTCTTTAATACATACAAATTACTTTTAAAAAAAGAATTATGAATCCCTTTCCAAAAAAAAAAAAAGCATTATGGATCCATAGTAGATACCAAGATGGAACACCATGTTGGGTCTTCCAACAAACAAACCAAGGTAAAACAATTTGAAGACCCAATTGCATATCTCGGTTTTCTCTATATTTACCTTTTCATCATAGGTATGTTGGGTAATTAGGTAAATTCAAACTCATTTTTTGAGTAATATTATAATTTTCTTAATTTTTTCAACTTAAAAAGGAAAAAAAAAAACTTTGATATAATCAATATATTTTTTTCTTTTATATAAACATTAAACAATTTTGAGATCAAATTGGATGGTTAAAAGAAATCTATATGGGACAAAAACCAATTTGACTAATCCCTATCTATTTCGATTTGACTTTATAGAACATCCCTTATCAGTCTGACTGGAATCCAATCTGATATGCAAAAAATAATAATAATAATAAGTAAATAAATAAATAAATATTAAAAATTATTAATAAAAATAAAAAAATCAAAATCAAAATCAAATAATCAAAACTGTATCGAACCAACATTTGCCACCCTTAGGGTCAATGAGAGGTCCAGTGAACCTTGTTCGACGATTTAAAAATCTGATCAAGTTTGATCTGATTCTAATATGGATGGGGCAGGACCGGCACTTGCTCAGAAAAATGGTATCAAGAGGTAGGGAGTACATCTTTATAAATCTCGTAATTTGAAAATTTTGGCTAAAAATCTTGCATTTATATTCTTTTTTTTTTTTTTCCTTTTAGTAGAACTTATAGATGTATTCAAAACAATAAGCTTCCCGAAATTCTTGTTTAATAAGTGCAAGAAATTAAATGAAATAATGGTTAAAGTGTTATTATTATTATTTTTTTACATGAAACGATTAAGTGGAATCGGAATTAACTTCGTTGGATATTGAATTTGGCCAATTGGATTGCAAAGGTGGATTTCCAAAAATACCCTGAGGATTTGACCTCAAACCAATGGAAGAGGTCTATTTTTCCTCTCTATAGATGGACACCTGTCTTATTCTCGTAAAATGACAGTGAGAAGGAGCCAGACGACTTAATATATATAAAGAGATTTATATGAAATTCAAGGTTTGGAAGTTGAAAAGGTTGAACCATTGCCAATTTTACCATGAATCAGCATTTAAATTACATTTATTTTTACTCATTTTAACCTTAAACACAATTTATATCTTGCAATTCTACAAACTCTAAGTGATTGTATTTTTTATTTTTTATTTTTCATTTTTTTGAGCCATGCACCTTGATGTCTCTCATTATCAAGCCCGACAATATAGGATCATTTCTCTTTCTGTATGGAGGCGATGACAATAAAGAAAGCATATATTTAGCCACAAGAAACATTCTATGCTATGTTTTGAAATGTTTTGGCCTTTTGGGCATAACTTTCTTTTCCTCAGAGATTTGAATAGTTTCCCTTTAAAGGATAGAGTAAACAACCTTTGGAGTAACTCATTACCTCCTCCAAACTAAATACCTTCTAGGTGGAACTGCCACAACATGAGTGTTCTTATTAGCAAGAATTATTGCAGTAGGATAGTGGCTAGGTAACACAGATATGTCTACCCCAACCCAAATAATTAGACATATCTGGCACCAACTGTAGAGAGAAGAATACTAGAAGGGTGCCAGTTGTCAAGCCAAAAAGAAATGAAGAGACCATAAAAAATAAAGGAATGAATGGCTTTAAGAGCAATGGGACGAAAACTAAGAATGTTTCACCGGAAATAGGGAGCGTTAGTACAAGGGGCCACAGTTCAAAGAGAGTCATTACAAAGAAGGAAAGAGTAAACCCAGAAGACCCAAATGTTATTTTGTTTGGAGACAACCTTCCAAATGAACTTTAAGGGTGGCCTTTGAGATAACATCCTGGATTTGAAGCAAAACAAGGCCTCTTTTTATCTTAGGGAGACAGGCAAAAAACCACCAGATGGGATGGAGAAATCTGACTGATTCGACTCCTTTCCAAAGGAAGGTGCATATGAGGGTTTCCACAGCCTTAATGGTGGATTTGGGAAACATGAAAATGCCAAACCAATAGGTGTAGCAAGATTGCAAAACAGATCAATTGAGCTCTAAACAGCCAGTAGAAGTCACAATTTTTTTTTATCCATTTACATACAGTTATTTTCTTATTATTTATTTATTCTCGACAGAATTTTGTATTTTGAGTAGAAATATTTAAAAAAAAGAAAAATTTGTGGATGGAAAGATCATAATAGCAAAAGCACATATTGATCAATCAAAGAGAGATTCAATAACTAAAAAAAAGATTGTTGATTCCATATGATCCTTCATTTCCTGATAGTTAAATTGGATTCAGATGACTTGGATCATCATTCATTTTTTTTTTTTTTTTTTGGTAAAAGATCATCATCATCATCACCACCCTCAAGCCTACCACATCTCCTCCTAAAGTAGCATTGTTGCCAACATAAGCTCATCCTTGATTTGAACACATCCGCATACCTCATTGTTGTTTCACATTTCTAAGGGTGACTGATACACATACTGATTTCCATAATAGCCATGGCTTAAACATATCTAACCATATAGGGCTATGATGGAGCAAAAAATCGATGTCACCTGGTCTGTAGGGTCATAGATATTGGAGATCTAATAGAGAACAACAACATCTATCCATAAAATCTAGGGAATCAGCCACTAGGAACCACCAAAACAAAAATCAACTTGGTCAGGGTTTTCTTGAAAAAAAATCAGTTTATGCAGAATAGAGGAAAAATCAATTCTTGAAAGGCAATGAGAAATTGCTTGTTATGTGCCATGTTTAGAGTGTTTATTGCATGTAATTAGTAGGGAGTTAGTTATGATCGCATGTGAGAGTTAGTATGGGGTAGAGTTAGAGTGAGTTAGTTATTATCACATGTGGGTAGTAGTTATAAAAGATGTTAGTTTTATATGTAGGATCGGTTATGATCACATGTGGGAGATGGTGGTTATTTTATGTAAGTAGTTAGGGTGGTTGTTGTTTTATATGGAATATGGTTATAAGGGCATGGGAACGTGGGTTACTATAACCAATTCCTGATGTACTTATTTAACAGGAGAATGAAAGTAAGGGACTATCTTTGAACCTAAATTATTCTCCATGGAGACTGAGGACCTGGCTACCTCCTAATCAAGCCTAACCCTAAAAAACTATATCCATTTTTCACCCATTTTCACCCAAAATCACTCCTCCAAGATAGGGATACAGGGACACATACCAGCTTGGTGTCAGAGCAGGAACATGGATGACCGGGTGGAAAGGATGGAAGAAGGATTAAGAGTTGAAATGGAAGCAGGAGAGAGTTCAAGTGCCTCAACACAAAAACAGAGGTAGAAAACTCCACTTCCACCTCAACCCACTCGAACTACTGCTACTCAGCAAACTTACACACCTAAGTTAGTGAAGTTAGATTTCTCTCGTTATAATGGGGAAGAAGACACTACTACCTGGATGTGTAGAGTAGAACATTCCTTTGACTTCCATCAGACCCCTAAGGAAGATTGAGTTGCACTGGCATCATTCCATTTGGAAGGAGAAGCGCAACTCTAGTATCAGCCTTTTAAGCAAGATGCAGAGGAGATAACCTGGAGGACTTTCTGTGAAGGGGTGCACCAACGATTTGGCCCTTCTCAGTACCAGGACTTTTTTGTAGAGATGACTAAATTGCAGCAGGTGAGTTCTGTATGAGATTACCAGGCTAAATTTGAGAAGCTACTCTCAAAAATTGGGCATCACCCTCCCAATTTCCAGGTAAGCTATTTTGTTAGTGGACTCAGGGATAGCATTAAGGCGGATGTGATGGTTGAAAGACCAAATACTTTATCAGCTGCAATAGGGCTAGCTCGGCTTTATGAGTCACGTAATCTTTCATAGAGGCGTGTTAATTTTCCTATGGAGATGCGCAAGCCAGTTATGAGTTCAAAGGAATCTGTGGTTGCTCCGACCGTTTTGCCTACTAAATAGTTGACACCAAAGGAGATTCAAGAAAGGAGGAGAAAGGGACTATGTTACAATCGCAATGAGCAATTTGTACCTGGTCACAGGTGTAAGAAGTTGTTCATGATAGAAGGAGTCTATGAGGAGGAAGATATTGATGATGCTCAAGAAGAGGGAGAATAGCTAGAGTCAGAGTTGGAGGAAGTACCATAGATCTCGATCCATGCAATTTTTGGTTGCAAGGCCCCTGAGACAATGAGGGTGACAGGGAGTATCAACCAAGTTGCAGTTACTATTCTGATTGACTCTGGAAGCACTCACAATTTTTTGAGTGAGAAGTTGGCTAAGAGGATACGCATTCAAGTCACTGATAACACCCATTCCATGTGATGGTGGCTTCGGGCGAGAAATTGGCAAGTCTAGGAGTCTGTATGGGAATTAAAACCGTGCTTCAAGGAGTCCCAATCCTAGCCAATTTTTTCCTTGCCTCTGGAAGGATACGATGAGGTGTTAGGAGCTCATTGGTTGCGTACCTTAGGCCCTATTTTTTGGGATTTTGCAAATCTCTCTATGAAATTTAAATTTGAAAATAGGGAGGTCATCTTGAAGGGGGTTACGGAAAAAGCTGATAAGGCCATAGGAGACCCAAATCGTGTGGCAAGGAAAAGTAAGCAAGGAGTCCTACTACACCTCTATTCTTAACACACTCCATGCCAACCATGCAGGAGGGGCCCACAGCGTAGGAGTTGCAGCGTATACTTCACAAATATGGCGACGTCTTTGAAGAGCCTAATGGACTGCCTCCAACCAGATTGTAAGACCACGGAATTCCCTTAAAAGAAGGAAGTCAACCAATATGTCTTAAGGCATATCGGTACCCTCACTTTCAAAAGAAAGAGATTGAGAAGCTAGTGGATGAGATGCTCAATACAGGGATCATATGGGCAAGCAAGAGTCCCTATTCTTCTCCTGTCATACTGGTAAAAAAACATGATGGGTCGTGGTGCATGTGCATTGACTACAGGGCACTCAACAAAATGACGGTTAGGGACAAGTTTCCTATACCATTAATTGATGAATTAATTGATGAGCTTCATGGGTCTCAGTTCTTCACCAAATTGGATCTGCGATCGGATTATCATCAAGTCAAGTGGTGGAGGAAGATATGGAGAAGGCAGCCTTTCGTAGTCACCATGGAAATTATGAGTTTTTGGTAATGTCATTCGGCCTTACCAATGCTCCATAAACATTCCAATCCTTGATGAATCAGTTGTTTCTTGAGCATCTCCGTAAGTTCATATTGGTCTTTTTTTATGTCACTTACAGTAGGAATTGGGAAGAC
The DNA here is from genome assembly GCF_013358625.1 of Macadamia integrifolia. Classification (NCBI taxonomy): domain Eukaryota; kingdom Viridiplantae; phylum Streptophyta; class Magnoliopsida; order Proteales; family Proteaceae; genus Macadamia; species Macadamia integrifolia. Next base: position 37,335,585 of record NC_056565.1, read on the forward strand.
CATCTAATGCACATAGAGCTTACCTTGAAGATATTATGCTCTAACCAATTATTTGTTAAGAAGGGGAAGTGTGAGTTCAGTCAAAGGAAGGTCCACTATTTGGGGGCACATAATCTCAGGAGAAGGAGTAGTAGTTGATCTAGATAAAATAACTGCAATGCTGACGTGGCCAAAACCCAAAACCCAAAACCCAAAACCGTGAAGGCGATGAGAGGGTTCTTGGGTTCAATGGAGTATTACCGTAAATTCATTCATAATTATGGTAAAATAGCCTACCTGCTCACACAAATGCTGAAAAAGAACCAATTTAATTGGAACGTGGATGTTGATGTGGTGTTTGAGAAACTGAAGGCGGTTATGACTCAAGGTCCTATTCTTGCTCTACCTAATTTCAATAATGCGTCTATTGTGGAATGTGACGCAAGTGGCATGGGAGTTGGTGTGGTATTGTTACAGAATCCACCAATCGCATACTTCAGTAGAGCTCTGCAAGGTAACAACTTGTTACTGTCCATGTATGAGAAAGAAATTTTAGCCCTGGTTATAGCGGGTCAAAAGTGGCATTCTTATTTAATAGGATAGCAATTTCTGGTTTGCACGAATCAAAAGAGTTTAAAATACTTGTGAAACCAAAAAATAACCACTCCCGCCCAGCAACATTGGCTATATAAATTGATGAGTTAAGATTTCCTTATTGAGTACAAAAAGGCAAAAGAAAATATTATTGCAGATGCATTATCTCGGAGAGAGATAATAGGAGCAGAAGAAGGAGATCCGCCACCTCATCTAGCCGCACTCTCTCACCCACTTTCTAATTGGGTGGCAACGATTGAGGAGGAAAATATGGAGAATCCGACCTGCAAGGAACTCTTGAAACGAATTCAAGAGGGAGAGGCCGTGGGACCATGGAGAGAAAAAGAAGGGATAATCTTCTACAAATCTCGAATTTTTCTCCCTAAAGATTCCCTTCTTATCCCTGATATTCTCGGTTAGTTCCATGGGAGTACATACGAAGGATTTCACAAGACATTTCAACGACTCAAGACTACTTTCTATTGGCCGAATATGAGGGAATCAATCTTAGAATTTATCTCCAGTTGTGACACTTGTCAAAGGCATAAAGCTGAACAAACCACTCCTGCAGGGTTACTTCAACCACTTCCCGTACCTAAACAAACTTGGGAAGACATCCCAATGGATTTCATCAAAGGGTTACCTAACTCCAAGGGACGATTAGCTATATTTGTGGTCGTGGATTGCTTATCCAAGTATGCTCACTTTTGCCCTTTATCTCATCCGTTTATGGCTGTGGGAATTGCCAAATTATTTTTTGAATAGGTTTTTAAACTCCATGGGATTCCATGCGCCATAGTCTATGATCATGATCCTACATTCACAAGTAAATTTTGGGAGGAGTTATTCCATCTTAACGGAACTAGATTTAACTTGAGTTCAGCCTATCATCCGCAAACAGATGGGCAGACTAAAGTGGTGAATCGAGCCCTGGAGATGTACCTACACTGCTTCTCTATTGACAACCCTAAAGAATGGAGTAATTGGATCCCCTGGGCAGAATACTATTACAACACAAGTTGGGATTCTTCCATTAAGACAACCCCCTTTGAGGTTGTGTATGGGCGACCACCACCTACCTTGCTCACCTATGTTCCAGGAATTGCCAAGGTGGAGACCATGGGCATTCAATTACAAGCAAGGGATCAAAAGTTCAAAGAATTGAGGGCTGTACTTTTTGAGACTCAGAATCACATGAAGCAAGTTTATGATCGAAAGCATAAGGAGCAGGAATTCCTGGTAGGTGACTGGGTCTATCTTAAATTACAATCCTACAGGCAACATTTAGTGCAGTTGAGGAAGAATCAGAAGTTGGCACCAAGGTATTATGGTCCATTCGAAATCAGCCATCGAATAGGGAAGGTTGCTTATAAGCTGCAACTACCAAGTGACACACGTATACATCCAGTTTTTCACGTGTCCCTATTGAAGAAAACAATTGGGCAGCGAATTCCAGTTCAAGGGAAACTTTCCAATATTGTAGGAGAAGCTGATGAAATGCGTGTTCATCCACAGGCCATTTTAGATACAAGAGTTCAGAAGGGAGTGGAGCAGGTGTTAGTGCATTGGCAATGACTCTCCCCAGCCGATGCCACATGGGAGGATCACAAGGAGCTTCATCAACAATTTCCTTCTTTTTAGGCTTGAGGACAAGCCAAATCCAAGAGGGGAGGATTTGTTACGTGCTATGTTTAGGGTGGTTATTGCATGTAATTAGTAGGGAGTTAGTTATGATCGCATGTGAGAGTTAGTATGGGGTAGAGTTAGTGTGAGTTAGTTATTATCACATGTGGGTAGTAGTTATAAGGGATGTTAGTTTTATAAGTAGGATTGGTTATGATCACATGTGGAAGATGGTGGTTATTTTATGTAAGTAGTTAGGGTGGTTGTTATTTTATGTGGGATACAATTGTAAGGGCATGGGAACATGGGTTACTATAACCAATTCCTGATGTACTTATTTAACAAGAGAATGAAAGTAAGGGAGTATCTTTGAACCTAAATTATTCTCCACGGAGACAGGACCTGACTACCTCTTAATCAAGCCTAACCCTAAAAAAATACACCCGTTTTTCACCCATTTTTCACCCAAAATCACTCCTCCAAGATAGGGAAGCAAGGACTCATACCATTGCTATTTTCAATTCCAGCAGCAGGATGGAATGCTAAAGAAGACATCAACCAGGTCTAGTAATCTGTTCTTTAGGGTCTCTATATCGACTTAGTTGATCTATGGGGAGTTTCTCTACGTGATTGTTAGAACAACGAAACTCAGATATTTCTTAAGTTAGTTTATCATAATTTTAGTTTGAATGAACCAAAGAAACAAACAACATACACCCTCAATCATAGCAGCCTAGATTCATACATTGGAATCATAAGGAACTGATGTTTTACTTCTCATTAGTTTGAGCTTGCATTGATCATACTTGAGCATACGCTCTTCCAACCAAAGAGCACCCTTCATGAAATTTGTAGAGGGGTAAGTTCTCTGCCATTCCTTTTTTTTTGCAGACCTTCATTTTACATACCAAGTTATTGTATTTCTACTGAACACAACCCACTGCTATCCTCAGTAGGGCAGCAGTGAAGTGCAACATGTTACGTCACTTCTCATTGGGATTTCATTTTTCAAAACATCCTTATTTAAAATTGTATATTAAGTCATGATCTTACTAATGTACAGTTTTTACATTTTTTCAATTTTATTTACTGTTTTTATCGGATTTATTTCCTTGCTAGTTAGTGCAAAATCTAAGATTTTCCTTTAATGGAATCTCGGACTGCAGGTCTGCTAAATATATTTATCAGTGGTTTTTTGTAAAAAAATTCTCTTATAACTTTTTTTACATGATGACTTCTATTTAACCTGATTTTATCAGAATTTTAGAAATTTCATTTTGATTTCTACCGACAGATTTCTCATTGTTATCATTCGTTTAGCATGCTTGTACATTACATCTTTCTTTTCAATTAATTAGTCAATATTTTCCTTGTTTATATCCAAATGACCCCAACCCCGTGTTTAATGTGTTTAATTCTATTCAAAATGTGCTCCAGTAGTGGTCTCATAAGGCTGAAGTCATTACTCATTATTATGGCAATGGCATTTCCATTCTTTTCCAAACATAACAATCATATGAAAATGAGTGTCATTGAAATTATCTTAGTGAAAAGGTGGATATCTAGAGTAAATAAATCTCACCTAATCTATTTAATGATGAACCATTTAAGTACATATACTCACATCTATTTAAAATGAATAACAAAACAAGAATAGAGAAGGAAATATTTCATTAGCAATCTGATATTTTGATCTCACAATTTATAACGTAGGCTGCCCTTGTGGTCTTCAATTTACAAATTAAGGAACTTCTAGTTTTTTCATGAGATTAAGAAGGCATAATTCCATGAGTCCTGCCTCCCTGAGACAGGATATCACTCCCATTGTTACGGATTTAGGAGTAAGATGTGTTATTTTATTTTGGTACTTCTGAGACACTTGAGGGACTTAATCAGATCCATGGCTGGCTTATTGCCCCTTATAGTATCATTTCTTCCACATTAGGATATATATATATATATATATATAAACTTCCTAAAACCCAAGATGTTCTAAACCTTTTGTTTGGAAAAGCGCTTGTATCATAGTAGTCAGCTGCAAGCCAATGGATTTGGGGTAAGGTTAATATACAAAGGGGATTATTTGATTCAGATTGAAGGAACTAAAATAGCAAAAAAGACCTTAAATTATTCTAGAAAGAGATAAAAAGGCATGTGTGACTTAGTACTGGTAAGAAATACGACACCTACAGGGGAAGGGTACTGCATCAATACATTGGTAGTCCTTAATCTCTTGGCCCTTGTATAGAGATCAAGATTTCACAAAGGGAAATATGTGATACCTTACTTTCTAAACCCTAATTTTTCGGTTGGTTAGGTTTGATCTTGTAGGACCTGAACCAGAGTGAGCCGAGGTGGGTACCCTATGGAACATGATGGCTAGGGTGATTCTGAACTTAGGTTGGCCAGATGAGTTGGAGTCCGTGCCTAGTGAAGTCCGCGTGCCCAAGTCATGCACTTGCACATATCATCAAACCATGTACGCACAATAAAGGTATGTGGCCGTATTTTATGTTAAGTACGCGTGTTAATCAATTTCAAATAGTGAAATGCGTGTTGGCCCCATCGAAAATCCCAATGAATCGGCTAAGTTTTGGCTGATTGGTGGGTGGTCATAGATGAGTCGGACCCACTAGTGTGACCTACCACTTTGATCTTTAGATATTTTGACCCCACTATAAATAGCATTTATTACCTTTCCTTCCCCACATTTATTGTTTTATACAATGCGTGAGAAAAGTGAAGAAGAGAGAGAAAAGGAGAAAGAAGGGAAGAAGAATAAAGAAATGGGGAAGAAAATGCTCGTTGTAGGTCGCCGAGGTTGAATCTTTCGATTTCAACGCCGGATTAACGATCCTCATCTCGAGATCTACGATTTGAGGTGAGTAAAGTCTATATTCCTTAAACCTTTATGAAACCCTAAGTAAAACTCTTCGATTTGGGTAGCAATCCTTTGGATCTTGTTATTATCTCTTGAGAATGTGAATCTAAGGTTTAATAAAGGTCCTACATGTTGTAAATGAAGGATTTAGAGAAAGATTTGCATGATTTGTGAAGCATTTGGTGATCTCTTGAGCAAAAGAGAAGATTTGGGGTTTTGAGGTGTTCTTGATCGAAGAGGTAAGATCCACACTTAAGACTTTGGATTGACCTTAGACCTAGGTTGGAATCATGATTTGGAGCCTTAGATTTGTGAAAAATACGGTCGAATCGACTTGTGGTGGTTTTCCCAAGGTGGGATGAAGAATGGAAGTGAACATCAAAATTCTGATTCTGAGTGGTGGGTGCCCTGAAAGTGGTCGGACCCACCAATCCGGTACCCGTTGTCCTAGTTGGGCTTTTGGCCCAACCGGTGGGTGCCTATCCTATCAATTGACCCACCAATCTGACTTTTCGGGTCTCAATTGGGTCCAAATTTATTGAGTAACCTTCCCTAGTGATTCTAAACACATTGGGATCATGATACCTCATTGGTTATAAGCATAAAGTGGAGATATACTAAACTCAACTCTTTTTATGATGGGTTGTACTAGAAACTCGGATCATCGCACGCCGGATCTTCCTCATACCAAGGGTGATCTTTGTATTCAACTAGATAAGTGGGAAGAGGGCATTTTATCATTTCATTCTAGTTGTAGACTAGCCATGTCATCATATCATTATTGTGTAGATCAGTCATCCACGAGTGCCATTGCATGTATTGACGTGTGTATTATGAAATTTATTTATGATTTGACATGCTGATATCTTTAATTGTTAAATGTTTATTCTTATTTTGAGATATGAGATGGATGACTTTACATTATTGAATATGATGCATTGCTAGACTAGATGTCGTAGTCAACTTGGACACGAATGCATTGGTGGCCCATGGAATGGAACGCGATAGCACTATACAGTCATACTATCTCACATAGGAGCATGCGGTTAGGAATGATATATCCCTATGCTACAATTCTTTCCAGTAGGGGTTTAGGTGTTAGGTATATCATTGGGGGGAAAGCCCGAGGTTGTGTACCAATAGTGGCGGTTAGAAGTACGCTCGGTTGATCATTAGGATTGTCGATAACTTTAGTGATATAACAAGAGGGCCAATCATACTGCTTTTAATTTAATGCAGAGCAAAGCTCATTTTACTTTAATGTCGCTGAGAAACAATAATTTACTTTAATATCGCTAAGAAATAATAATTTACTTTAATGTCCCTGAGGAACAACAATTTACTTTTTCTGCATCCACGACTGGCCTTCTCCAGCAATCCTATGGGCGTATCGCAAGATGGGGTTCGTAGCTCATACCCAAAGCATACACGCACTGTGGTTGCGAGTAGCATGTTACCTATAACTTAAAATTGTTGTCTAGGTGGACTAAGATAATAAAATGATATGCATGCATATAGGTTCATTTGTATTGCGTATGCTTGCTTGGTCTTTCTTTTCACTTACTGGGTTAGTGAGCTCATCCCACATGCACACCATTTTTGGTTGATCTTGCAGGTTATCCGGCTGATGAGCTAGAGCCGAGGTTCACTGTGGAGTTTCTAGTTGAAGACTGGTGGGTCCCTAAAGATCTTGGGCACGGGGCCGAGTGCCCGTGCGATAGCTGTGTTGCGAGTCAGCAACATTAATACCATACCGGGCTTCTTTTAAATTATTTTATGATGTTACCCCTTTTGTGCTCTGGATGTTTAAATTATAATTCTTGTGTATATATCACGCCCACGGGCCCACATATATATGTACTATCTAATATAATTTGGATATCAAGAGTATTGTGGTATTTACAGGTATAAATATGTAAGACCTCCACTGAAATATAAAATATGCTTGACTTAGTGTGTGTGTGTGTGCGTGTGTGTGTGTATGCTGTGCTGTGGTTATTATATCAGATGATGATCTTGGCAGGTTTTGAGTTAACAGGAGTTAACTCGGTCACCGGTCCGGTTTTGTGTGAACGAGGTGTGACAAAATATCTAAATGACACCTCTATAGGTGTATTTAGACCTTGTAATCTTTTTTGATTATCCCTTATTTTATTCTCAAAAGTTATTTAAATAACAGATAAAAGAAGCTATTAATAATTAATCAAAAATGACATTTTGTCATATCATTTTAAAAGTTATCATTGTGCATATATTTCCGAGTATGCATGTGAAATGACAAATTTAACCCTCAATGAAAAGAAAAAATGTGTTAAACTAAGAGGGCAAAAGAAATAAAACGACTGCAATCCAATTGGGCAAATTTTTGTGCGTGGAAGCATAGAAACAAGATCAACAAAAGGGGGGACTTGGGTCTATGATAAGAGATGACTCAGGCTGGATCTTTTTGGTGAAATCTGAACCCATATCTTTCTCTACTATTGTATTTGGTGAAGCCATAGCTGAAGTGGAATATTATAATACATGTAGTGTCTTATTGTGGAAACAGATTACAATGAACTTAATCTGGTCCTACATCTTAAGAACATATGATTCAGTCCCTATATCAATATGTGGTGGATGATATTTTACGTTTATCCACATATTTCATGATTATAATTTCCAGTTTGTTCCGAAAGAGCTGAACACAATAGCAAATTCCCTATCTAAGAAGGCTTTGTTGACATATATAACAATTTGGCCCAATTTCACTTTGGTTGATAGAATCATGTATCCCGAGTCCCCGACAACTATATGTTTGTCAGGTTCAAAAGAATAAATTTATTTCTAAAAAAAAAAGAATTGGCAATGCTTTAAAAAATTCCTCTTTTAGGAGTCCCTATCCATGAATCAATCTCCTTATGCTTTGATATCATCTTGGAGTGAATGAATTTATTGTTTTAACCCTAAACATTGATTATTTAAAAATGAAGCTTGTGGATCAGATGGCGTTTCTACCAACTCAAATCATCTCTATGTTGGTATAAAAAAAAAGCCTTCCCAATCCATGCTAGCTAATCGATTTTGTTTTGTTAATGAATTAGTGCATAATAATCATTGAGATGATAGATTAATATTTTCGGGTTCTCCAATGAATATTGCTAAAGCCATTTGTAAAATGTTTATTACCCAGTTGAATTCTAATAACTTATGGTACTACCCTTTATCCAGTTCAAGTATGGTAACTACTCGTTTGGTGGCTAATTTTTTTGTTATGAATAATCTGAGTAGTGATTATCACAATCAAAGGAAGAGAATATGAAAATATATTTAGAAATTAAAACTATACTCTTGATTTAAAGTTTTTTTTATTTAAGTATTGATAACGGGTTTGGTTATTAAAAGCAAATTAGAATTTTATTTTATTTTTTTTATGAAAAATTAATAGTTATTGTCCTTTTTGTAATATGAATCAGAATCTAGTTGGCATTTTTTCTCTTCTTCTTTCCTTAAAGTGTCCATGCTTGACTTTTTTTATTCCCATGTGTTCATTGGCACCGTTTGACATCATTCTGTTTCTGCCGTTTTTACATTTTTTTTATTCCAAAAAATGGAAAAACAACCTAAAAAGTGTTTGATAAAGTTGTTTCATTTCACCCGTTTCTAGAAATATAAATCAAAATTTATGCCTATTTACAATTCTAGAAACGACTTTGAGGACTTGTTTCGTCATTTTTAGGAATGAATTTAAGAGAAAAAAAAAAGGTTGTTGTGCCCGATAAATCTCTTAACTATTTAAACCTAAAAATAGGCAATTGAACCCTCTCTCCCTTTTAGGCATCCGATGATACTATTGGATTTTTTAGTGGCATTATGTCTGCAAAAAACGTTTATCAAACACCAAAAAATCTGTTTTTGTTTTCGGAAACGTGAAAAGGTACAGAAACATTATCAAACGGTGCCTAGGTTGGTTCGAAATGATCTTAATCGTGTTCTAATTGTTGTTGCTATAATAATGTATTTTTCCTATGGATGCATCATAATAAATGAATTTTTCAAAACCTTTTCCCTACACCTTCCCACATAAGTATATATATATATATATATATACACACATACACACACACATACTAGCAAACTTGCATGTGCAAATGCACATGTTGGCATTCGAGGACTGGTAGACAGAAAGTACTTTTAACCTACGAATTTTTAATATTTATGCTTTTAGAAGGTACTTTAAGTTTTAACTCATAAATATTTCTTCCTAATTTTACACATACATCATTATTACAGGGAAAAGATTGACCTCAAAAGAATTTGGCATTTTAAAAAGTTTCATTGAGGAAATGGTTCTTAATTAGTTTTGATATCCAAGTAGAAACTCATACTGTTCAAAGTGATTGACTCTTGCAAACTTCCTCCCCCAATAATAAGTTATCAAAATACTCATAAAGAATTAATCTTTTGGATGGAGTACTGTGAGCTCATGTTTGAGATGCAATTGAGGACATGATTGAGTTCTCTTTTATGTTCTTATCTTTATCCTTTCAAGTGCTCTTGGAATACGTCGCATGCATGATGCTCCATGACAAGATGGAAAGTGAATCAAACCTTCTCATAGAAACTATTCTTAGAAGATGGAATCTAGATTATTTTGATATTTTCAAATTAGAAAATGTATAATTTAAGTGACAAAAACCACAACATTGGTTAAGATAGGAAGTCTTCAAATTGACCATATTCTCTTTTTAGTTATCAAGCACAACAATGAAATAGTTGTTGAAGAGAGATGCAAAGTACAAGGCATCTAAATCAAGTTGAAAGCAAAGGTAATGAATAAACCATCTTCATATGTCTACACCACGCATGGAATTTCAATTAAAAAAAAAAATAGGAAATTACAGAAATCAAACTCCAAAAGAATAATCTATAAAATAATGAAATTTCTGCTTGCAGATTTTGCAAAACAAATCATGGACCTTTCAATTAAAAAAATAAAAAAGGAAAAGAACCACGGAAATATAAATAAATCAAACTCAAAAACAATAACCTAGAAAAACATAGGAAATTACTGAAGGATAAATTCAGGTAGATCATCAGTTGCTTACCTTGATGCGAAACAGAGATGTAAGAAAGGTTTCTTCAACAAAACTGACTTCAGAAGAAAGGATCTTTCGGCCTCTCATGCCTTGTCTTGTCTCATCTCATGTCATCTCTTTTCTGCAAGGGCCAAGGGAGAGTTAACCAAGATGGAACCTATTTGGTTTCCTCAATTAACAGTTCAATCAGTTAACCAAGATGAAAAAAATAAGTTCTCGTTCAACCTAAAACCCAATTCAGCACCACTAAGCAAGACCGAGAGAGAGAGAGAGAGAGAGAGAGAGAGAGAGAGAGAGAGAGAGAGAGAGAGAGAGAGAGAGAGAGAGAGAGAGAGAGAGAGAGGATCGTTCTGTGGTCTCCCTTCTTGGAGGCTATAGTCGTGTTGTGTCTTTTGGTGGTCTACCTTCTAGGAGGCTTTTGGGTTGCAAACGATGGTTAGGAACACTATGCACGAGAGAGACCTTTCTTCTTCTATCGTTTTCCCTCCTAGAGCAGGGATTCTTCTATCCCTTTTATATTTTAAATATTTAGTTTTTATATAAAAGAATATTAAAATAATATTTCCAGAATTAAAATAAAATTTCCCTATTATTTCCCAATCCCCCAATAAGGCAATAATGATCCCACGAATTGATTCCTTAATTCCTAATTATTAGGGATTTTTACTTCTCCTTTCTCCTCCACGTTTAGGGGGAGAGAGAGAGAGAGAGAGAGAATTATGAAGAGTGGGGAGGGAGTGAATAATTATGGAGAGAGAGAAAGAGAGAATTATGGAGAGTGGGGAAGGAGAAATGTTAGAGAATGAATTATTGGGGATTTTACTTCCCCCTTTCTCCTCCATGTTGAGAGAGAGAGAGAGAGAGAGAGAGAGGAGCAATAGCAAGAATGCCCATGTGGGTTATTATGTGTCATTTTTCTCTTCCATTTGGAAGGGTTTTTTCGTCTGTTAGAAAGTGAGAGAGAGAGGAGCAATAGCAAGAATGCCCACATGGGTTATTATGTGTCATTTTTTCTCTTCCATTTGTAGGGGTTTTTTTGTCAGTTAGAAAGTTTTTTTTTTTTTTAGATGTCGATGGTCCTTTTTGTTTTTTTTGAAAAGGTATACCAAAGACAAGGAGTACATATATATATATATATATATATGTGTGTGTGTGTGTGTGTGTGTGTGTGTATACTTTGCATAAATATTCAAAAACACCACTAACAAGTACCAAGGCCTCTGGATGCCACATGGGTGTGGAATAAATTGAAATAGCTACTTTTCCATGAACCATACTTTAAAGGTATTCCATCTTGATTGCGAAGTCAAGTTTAATCCTTCCAAGATATTGTTAGCTTCTATTTCCACTAGTTTCTTACCATGAGTTGTTTCACAATTGAGATTAAAAAA
>NC_056565.1:37347150-37396074 GCF_013358625.1 Macadamia integrifolia
AAAAAAAAAAAAAAAAAAGGTCATTTGAATAAGACTCCATAGGCCTACCTTGAATCTGATGAGAAATGATCAGTAGCACTCGCATATACCAAAATAGGAAATGACAAAAAGTGGAGGCTTGGACATCCTCCTAAGGAGGAGTCTTGGTGGTCATGTGTATAAGAGGAAATAGAGTGATCATTCCACAAGTCACAGTAAATTCTAAGATCGAAAATTCAAGTATTCACATATTTAGTAACATTCATGATATTACAGTTCTTAGTATTATTTATGACTTGGTTCCTATGTAGCCGAATTAAAAAAAAAAATAGTAATAGCAAAAACACTGAAACCCTAACTAATTTCAACCTTACTAAGGTTTTATGGAGAGAGAGAGAGAGATAAACACCATTGCAATGAAGGATGAGCCCGGGTTGAGATGTGGCTGTAGTCCGAGAGAGCCCACCATCCAAATTCGATTAGCGAAATCACAAGATATAAAAAGATGATGAATAGTTTCAAGACTTTTGCCACATGAAACACAAAGATTTGTCAATGCTAATCCATTTGCCAATCAGATTTCTTACTAGAATTCCATTATGTAAAACCCTCTAGAAAAATACCTTGAACTTTGGATGAATGTGAAGTTTCCAAAGACATTTTCACAATTGCTTTTTTTTATTTTTTTATTTATTTATTTTTTTTTTTTTGTGGTGGGGGGGTGGGGAGGAAGAATGATCATGTCAGTTGTCTAACTGTCCTCCTGGAGAATTCAAGCACAAGAGACATTTAGGAGCAAGACGGCATGGAAAATAACCTTGGCGAGAGAGGGTACACTACCATTTGTCCTAAGACGAAGAGTGGTTGATCTTAGAAATTAGCCTGACAAGGTTAGGAGATAGGAAAAAGGATAGTAAATCAAGATCCCAAGAATTGGAAGAAATGAGATCCAAGGGTCATGCCAAAAAATAGTATTATTGCCCTTATCTAATTTGGCGAAAGACAATTTTAAACAGATGAGCTAGGATAAAAGAGATATTGTTCCAAATCCGAGATCCTTTCTTGTTGACAATTTTAAGGTAAAAAAAAAATTAACTCCAGGCAAAGCATTTAGCACATGAAATCTTAGACCATAGGGCATCTGATTCATTAATCACTCTCCAAACCAACTTGAGCAAAAGAGCAGTGTTTTGGGTATTAGCATCCATAATACCTAGACCTCCAGAAGTGAGGTGGGGTTTTTGGGAGGCCTGGCTAGATCCAATCCAAAAATGGGAACATACAGAGTCTATTTTTCCTACAGAATTTTTAAGGTGAAAACAGACATGAGGTATGAGGGGATAGAATACAAAACCGATCGGATAAGAACCTTTCAGTCAGCATAAGGTAAGTGGTTAGACTTCCAAACTGAAAGCCTTTTCTCCACTCTCTCAACAATGGGTTTAAGGCCTACAACATAGGATTCTTCAAAAAGGAGGTTAGTCCCAAGATAGATGCTTCATGGGAAATTTCTTTAATTTCTATAAGAAAGCATAGGCGAGCTTCTCATTAAAAGGAGCATTTTTCTGAAAAACGTACCACTCTTATCAAAATTAATGTGTTGACCAAATAAATCAAAGAAAAGGTCAAGGATGGCTTTGATTGTGAGAAGAGTTTCAGAGGTTGCTCGACAGAAGATAAATGTGTCATCAGTAAATAATAGATGAGAAACCTTAGAGGCTGATCGAGCAATTTTAATCCATTTAAAGAGATTCAGCTTGCCATACGCTGATAGAAAATGAGATAGGAATTTTATGACAAAGAGGAATAAATAAGGGCTAAGGGGGCATCCCTGTCGTAACCCCCTGGAGAGTTCGAAGCTATCAAAAGATCAAGGATCCCTCCAATTGTATAGAGTAAAAAATAAGAGGAGATCAAATGGCACTCGGGGTCACACCTTTGATCACCAAAACCCAAGAATTCAAAGAGACCTCTTATCGGTCCCTATTCCACACAGGCATAGACCTTGGCCATGTCAAGTTCAAGGGTCGTGTGCCCTCAATTTCCTTTTTATGCTTGAAGTAATGAAAATTTTCATGGGAAATAATAATGTTATCCGATATTTGATGGCCATGGAAGAATGCCGCCTAATATGGGTTAACAATGATGTCAAGTGTCCTTTAAGTCTATTGGCCGGCAATTTCAAATTGATTTTGTGGGAAACATTACACAGATTAATCTGCCAGAAATCTTCGACAAAGTCTCGCACATACTTTACGTCATTTATAACCAGATTCCAAGAATTTTTGGTAGAATCATAACTAAAACCCATCGATACAAGGAGGTTTAAAGGATCCAACAGAGAGAACCAGAATTTTTGTTTTATTTCCGTACCCTCGGGAATTGTACTCAAGACTGCAGAATATTCCAACAAGATCTTACTCAATTGGCCTTCTACAAAATCAGGGTCAGGAGGGTTGGAAGTTGTGTAAATGTGTCTCAGAAAAAGACGCAAATTTATGGGCCTGATGTTTAGGTTATGGCATGATACTCGAAATAGATTTTCTGTGGGGGAGTGTGGCCCTTATGTCCAACCCAGGGATGTGGAAAAGCAAAATTATCACCCCTCCCTTATCAAATGCAAAGTGGCATCCTTGTTGACTGTTGATGCTTCTTTGTCTACTTCCATTGGCTCTCGCACTTCATATGGATCCATTCCTTATCAAATGGTACATGCAAGTCTGGGTTCAGGCAGTTGGATCTCAATTCACTTGCTACAAGAGAAGACTAAATGGACCTGCCTCAAGAGATCTGAATCTCCCTTAACTGAACTTACGAGTTCAGATCGTCAAAAAAGATGTGGCAATCGTTTTGTTAATATGGTGTTCGCACCTGTTTCAGAAATATTCATTGCGCACAAGAAAGCAGGCCACTTCAGAGCACAGCTTATTTAGCTCGGAATCTGGATGCTTTAAGTGCAACAAAGAAGGGCACTTTACCAAGAACTGCAACGGCAAACGTTATTTTTAGTTCTCATCAGTTTGCAGCAGTAAAAGAATAAGAAAGTGCCACCAATGTTCTACTACTTATCAAATGCCCACGACTCAAGAGTTGGGGCCAAAAAATAAGAGGTTAGGGATCAATGATACTGAGATAATCACTTACAACTGCAGAGATCTTGGTAATATAACTTTTCAAGCAAGAGAAAGTGACTGTCTAGTATTAACTGATTACCCTACCAAGGTTTGGAATTTAAAGCTAATCAAATTTTAGCTACCATGACTTCAGGAGTGTTCATTCAATTATAGTTCACTGCCACCATCTGTGGCCTCCTTCCCTGATGTGTTCCCATTCACTGCAACAAGCTCAGTATCAAAAATCAGCGTTGCTCCACCTGCGATTGTATGCACAGTAGTTAGAATCTTGCAAGAGACAAAAGGTGAACCAATAAAACAGAAACCTTCCAAATTTAAGGGTTTTATATTGTTTTAAGAGGTTATAGGGTAGATCTGCATAATTGCATAAATGGGATCCCCAAAACCTTGCAAAAGACATGATCGTCACAACATGGTGTTGACATACTAGAGCCATTCTCCTTTTCTTCAACATAGTAAGCTCAAGTAAAAATGTAGACCTTAATGAGATGATTCCCATGTAATCGAGGGAAGATATCTCCCATATTGCATCTATAACCATCTCAAGGCTGTATGTTCTACAGTTTTAGCCATCTTATGGAGAGGCATGGCATTGTATGGACTTGCTACAATACCCATCAAAATTTCCTCTTTGGTATATACGTCAAGCCTGCAGTTTGCAAATGTCAAAAAGAATTGGTGTTACCAGGGATGGTAGGAGGAGACCCTTGTTCCCCATAACCAAGTTTTGCAGGTATCTTCAATTTTCGCTTCTCCCCTATACATGATCCCAGAAGTCCCTGGTCCCATCCTGCAATGAAGGCTTTTATCAAAAGCAGATTCAACTCTAGGAAATGTATAACCTGTAATTCTCATTATGTCTAGCCAAATGTTGTATAAAATGATGAAGAGAACTGAAATTTACAAAATCAACTGACACAAAAACATCCAAAACCTTATCCCAACTTAATGGGGTCAGCTACATGGAGATTCCAAGCAAGGACGAACGTGAGGATCCATGCAAATAGATTGACGGGTTATGACTAATTATAATAAGTGCGGGCTGTCAACTTGAGACACCACTACAAATCAACCACACGCTTATAACGACAGACTATTAATATGTTACTAGCTGTCTACCTGACGTACCATATAAATCAATCAAGTCAAAGCATCCTACATGCATTACATCCACCATCAAGACAATCCATCACCCAACCTACTTTTATGAAAGGAGGAATGAGATAACGATTTCTTGACAGCCCCATTAAGACAACTCCATATTGAAAACTATGTAGTCAACACACAACTCCACATTGAAAACTAAATAAGCAACCCACAACTCGAACCAAAGGTATCTGTGAATAGCGATTCAATGCACCAACATAACGCCCAGCACCACAAGCAAAACCAATTGCAATTCACGTGTGTTATGTCTATCACCAAAACAATCCACCACCAGACCTACTACAATGTAACAAGGGTTTGGTAGAAGAAAGCTCGGTAGCCCCGCCAAGTAGTTTTTATCAATTAGTTATCCAAACTACCTCTATTTTTTATTGGGATTCCATAAAACATGAACCTTGTTGCAATAAAACTTTATAATAAACAAAAACATACACTGCATACCAAAAAAAAAAAGTATACAATGCATAATACTTTTCCTGATCAAGACTTCAGACACAATTATGATAATATACTATAATTCCTACACTACTGTCCCTTGAACTCCCATATTCATGCCCATAGTTGTCATGGCGTCGCCAAGGCGGCGATTTGGTGTCCTGGCTGAAAAATAAGTTCATGGCAGTGCTACGATTTACGTGACTCACAAATGGCGGTCACCATTGGCTGATAGGCGTCGCCATGGCACCGCCATGGATGCCAGGTCACGCCTGATTCAATAGGCGGTCGATTTTTTGTAAAATGTAGGGTGATTTTGATAGGGCTATATTGATTTTTGATATCTGATGTTGCTTAATGTTGGTTTTATATGTTATAGGGTATATATTATAGGCTTGTAGCATGCTAAATAACTTTAGAAAATAGGGGAAATAAAAAAGTAGCATACTAAATAACTTTAGAAAATAGGGAAAATAAAAAATGACACATGGGCGATTTGACCTCCATGGCAACGCCATAACGGGCGATTCATCGCCAAATCGATTAGCCACCCCTCCACCGCCTTGGATCAATTTGACGCCGTGACAACTATGTTAATGCCAATGGTTTTTAGAATCAGGTGTATTTATTAATCATAGTTTAGTCTTTACTACACTTGACTGGACACCTTAATCTAATGTCCTTTTCAACTCAAAAATCATGTTTGGAAGCTTCTTGAAGCACGTATATCAGAAGTGTCCCTAGACTCCCTACTATAGTAAAAAGGACACAATTAACTAATGTAGAATTTCTGCAGAATAATTTTGCACAAGAAAGAGCCTCAACATGTGAAACTAGAATACCAGATGAACCAGAAGCCAACAAGTATACCATCATGATAAACTAGCTACAACATCTTGGGTTTGAGTTCATGGCAAAAGCATTATTTATCCTCTTTAACTTTTTACTAAAATATTCGTTTTCCCTAAAAATTTAAGTAAAGGAGGTAAATCAATAATAAATGAGTAATCCATCACAAACCTTTGATTACTTGACCACTGCCAAGCTCAAACTCAATAGGATCACCCCTTTCAAAACTAGAATCAAAAACAGTTCCATCTGTGAGTTTTCCCTGCCCATGTACAGAAAAATTGTCAAAAGCGGAGGGGGGAGGATGGTTGGCAGTTGCATTAATTAAGTCAAGCAGAATTAAGAGCAATTGACATAATGGTTTGAGAAACATAATTCCATAATGTCTTATACTTGAACTTAAATAATGATTAGAATTCAACCCCCCATCCCTCAAATAGAAGTTGGGATACTTTCAGTAAAATTAACATCTTGAAAACATATCCAACTTAAAGCTGCCATAAAAGAAGCCAGAAATATGAAAGAGGTGCAATCTGTTATTAGCGATGCAATGAGATTTATATCTCAAGAAAGATGGGAACAAGCATTCAATAAATCCAACTGATTTTCTAGGTAACAAGGAATTAGATATGCATGTCCAATACAAAAGTCTTAATATTAAGAAACTTATACAGATATAAATATATTCATTCTGGTATGTAGAGTAATGTAGAACTAAGTTGACAAGTCAAACCAGCTCACAACTGCAGGATTTTTTTTAATCAAAGAACCATAAACCAGCCAAACAGTTGCACAGGAAATCAGACTAGAAGAAATTCAGACAAAGCTATAGCAAGTTATCGATTTCAACTAGCTACGGCTTTTTAGGTCAGATCAGTAGATGATCAAAGAGAGACCTATGAAGGACTGAAATAAGCTTCACATGATCCATCAGACATGCACTAAATCTCAGAGGATCACTGAGATCAGATTAGGACAAAAAATTCCTATCAATTCCAGATATAGGCTGAGAAAAGCACTAAAAGGCTGAATCTGGGAGATTTTCAATATCTCTCAGATGGCTGGTCAGAATGACCAGATTTTCTGGTCGAGTGGAGGTCCAGATGGGAAGAAGAGTTGATCCAAGTTTCAGCCAATTCTAATGGCTGAAACTGCTTCAGGCAATCGGGCAACCAAAAGAGAAAGTTTTGAGATTTCTGGACCTCTTGGGCTTCACACCGCAAAGAGTCATCCAGATCATACACCAGCTCCACAGCCTTGATCAGACACAAGACTAGTTCTCAGCAGAGAAAACCATAGCAGCAGCCATTCTTGTTTGTGTTTAAAATCGTGGGAGCCTTAGGAGCCTCGTCTTCTTTATTTATAATGATTTTGCACCGGGGGGGGGGGGTGGGGAATTCACATAGTAACAGGTTCCCTAAAAGGAAACCACATATAAACTCCTAAACAGTACTTTCTAAAACTGAAAATAGAAACTAAACAAAAAAGAAACTAGTTGGCTCTTAAGAAAGCCAACTAACTTGACTTAACTTGGGCCATCTGGCTAACCCAAACTGAACCATAATGAAATAAAAGGAAAGCAACAAAAAATAAACCCCCCCCCCCCAATCAAAATCGTGGGCTGCCCAAGTGCCCTGGCCAACACCCCTTTTCTTTCTCCTTTCATATGTTTTCATTGCGGTATCAAGACATCTAAATTTAAATATAAAAGCCACAAAAAATCTAAACCTAGACGCAAATCAGATTTAGGGTTACAGGTTGGCGTTTTACCATAGGTTTATATTGTATCAATCTACCCTTGTTTGATTCCTGTTGAAGATAAGTGTTGGATATACCATAGTCATCTTGGCTCCTGGACAGCAAGAAGCCAAGAAGAATAGTTATAAAGAACATGGTCACTATTCTGAACATTGTCAAATTAGTAAGGGCGAGAAAAGTTTGCTTCATGAGTTAATGGATCTCAAAACAAAGGAATTTTCTAGCAGTCTAGTGTGAATAACCATGAACAATTATGAAAATGTTCTTTTTTTCCCCCTAGAATAATGAATAACACTGAATTTTTATAGAGAGAATACACATGAGCAAACCCAAGACTCAAGAGATCATCCCCAATCCCAACCCTAGCAACACATGACCTAGGGTAACACATAAGTAGAGGACCCTAAGTGTCTTGCTTGGCAAACTCATCTATTAGGAGTTCTTTGACCTGATCCAACTCACTATTGATGGAATCCAATCTCAGAAATTAGAAGATTGATATCCATATAATAGGGGTTCGAAATGACCAAGCCTACTGTCTTCAAATTGATCAAAGGACTAGTCTTCCATAAAATATTGGATGAACCAAGAAGAACTGAGACAACTAAATGCTGACTATACCTCAGTTTCTCTATGAAATGAAGTGATGAACAGTTGAGAGAGGCTTCACACGACACATAGGGCCCGTTTGATAACGTTTCAAGAAACGCGTTTCTGCCGTTTCTGTGTCCAGAAACAAAACAAAAAGAGTTTGATAAAACTGTTTCGTTTCACTTGTTTTCAGAAATAGAAATTGAAATTTCTACCTATTTATGGTTCAAGAAACGACCGCCGTTTCTGGAAATGACTCGTTTGAAACAGAAACGGCAGAAACATTATCAAACAGGCCCATAGTTCATTTTAGACAATATCAGAAAAGCAAAATATTATGAAAACATTGTAGGAAAAATATAAAGAGGATGAAGTGATAGTAAGTATTGGAGGCCATGGTACTTTTGGACCAAAATGGAACTGCTTGAAAAGTTCTATGACAACATACTCATGAAATATGTACATACCATTTATATCATAGCAGATGGGCTTGCTACAGAGGGCCTGATCCCATTGTGTAATTTCATGATAGCTTTGTACCACTATTGTTGTCCTTGATGTGATACTAGTAATGGTTGTACCATTTTGCACCCCTTTGGGTTATTTGATAAAATTGTTATTTGTCATTGACCGAAACAAGGCTAGCTAAATCGAATATGATGAGCTACACTTCATAGTGCAGAATGATAAACTATCAAGAAACAAAATAAAATTGAAAAACTCAGACGAAGATATTGTGATGAATAAGAAAGACTAGTAAAGACCAAATCTTTAGTACATGATAAAAGTAAATCTCGAATACTACACCGCTATGGCTTGTAACGTTTTTTTTTTTTTTTGGTCGAATATGGCTTGTAACTGGGGGGGGGGGTTGACCAGTGGATACACTGTCAGGGAATAATTTGGTGCAAGCAGAGGGACAGCAACAAAAATATGTGCATGTAGGTAGTGTAAAAAGATGCACATGACAGAAGAATTAATGTAGAGAAATCAATTTCATTCAAGGTTTAATTCATGGCTCCAAACTGAAAATTTTGTTGGAAACTTGGAGCTCCACAGATACGGTATGAAACCTTGGGAAGGGGGGGGGGGCAAAGATATTAGAAAAACAACTTTATCTTCCACCATTTTCTTCCTATTCTTTCTACTCTTTTTTTTTTTTGGGGGGGGGGTTGGGTTGGGGCGGGGGTCAAGTGGTCAACCATCATCTTTTTCGGTTTCATTTCTCTCTATTTCTCATCTTTCTTCAGTTTCCATCCTATCCCACCACAACCCGTACTTTCTAGATTTTGTTCCCATCAACCTCCAAGGCCTTAGAATTCTGATTGAATTTCAAATTTCTGCTAGAAGCCAAAAATGATGATATTAGATGAGCTCTCGTGTCTTCCCCAATATAGGAGTATTAATAGGCCAGTCCATAAGTAATTTACACCTAAACACAGAGATGGCAGTCAGGACAGTTATTGAAAAAGTTTAACAAATGCTCCACTCAAACCCACACTATGTGCATATCCATACCCTGGTCCCACTTCAAGCAACAACAATCAAAGTTCAGGCAGTTGGTTAGGATTACCAAAACTAGAGTATACGTTAACTCTGCCTCATATAACGAGACATTCTCCTTTCTTGTAACAGTGTATTTTCCCTACTAAATTATTGATGCAAGAGATGTTGGCTAGGTAATCTTTAGGGGATATTTACAAAGACAGAGGCCTCCAGTAACCATGAACTTAAGGAGCTCCCTAAACCATGCAATGTGAAAGACACTCCTCAAATTTTTCTTAATAGAATTTTCGAATACATTAAACATTCTACAATGAAGCTCAGTGTACTGCATCAGCAAATCATGGCAACCAAAAGGGAAAATTAGATTCAAAGCATAAAAAATTGAATATAAAAGCATAGCCTTGGAATGACTAACGCCGAATTCAATCTTCTTTAATCATCTAAAGCTGAGTGCAGAAGTAACAGTTCTCTACAGGGAAAATAATTCAGCATACTAAAATTATAGCTGATGTCTTTCTATAGGGATAACAAGCTAGCAACAAGTAAAGTAATGAAAAGATTGACGTGAAATTTTACACGGCAATAAAGTGAAACACGCAAAGGCTCTAGAATGCTATTTTCATTTTTAATCCAGAAAGTCTTCCAGGTTTCTAAATAGAAGGTGGATGACTAATTTCAGGTTCTATCATATGGGGTCATGTGCAGGCTGAATAAATGATGTGATTCCTTTTCCCATTACAATGCCCCACTATGGATTTCAACATTCAGTTGAAGCATCATGACTGCTTACCCTGTAGTGTACTTTGATTCTATCACCTTTGTGAGCCTGAATGTCACAAGATTCTGGCTTATACTGCAAAAGGAAAAGGAAAATGTGTTAAAGATAATCAAGAAGGCAACAAAAAGTAAACAAGACTACAAAAGAAACCCTAAAAATTGACATTGTAGCGTGGTAGATACATGTGCAAGAATGTTTTTGTTCCCATCACTCCCTATAATAAAGGAACAAAACCTTTTGGACACAACTCTACTATCATACAAAAACAAAAAACCTTAATGAAGTTCTGCAATTGACCAAAATCACAACCTGAACCAGGCACTTTATTGAAGCATTTCTAGCACTATTTTGTTTCTCTTTAGCATGAAATCTTCCATCATTACCAATCAAACAAACAATGAAAAGGACATTAGAAAAATGCCACGAGCATCCATCTTCCTTATATTATAAATGGATTCTTCTCAAATCAATGGATCATTCATTAACGAGTTTTGGAGTTGAATAGTCCAATGGGTCCATTTGTGATTTTGTGTATGTCAGCCTGGTCAGGGTACTTTGGCACAACTTGCAACCTCAGACAGAAATCATTGCTTCTTCACTATTTTCATAATAGCACGGGCTAAATTTTCAATGGACCACTAGTGGGGACCTAACTAGGGATTTACTGATTTAGTAGTGACTGAACACAGTTGACATAGTCCCATAGATGATATGAAATTCCATTTGAAGCATCACTTCACAAAATAAAAATGAATCAAACTTTCTCCTTTAATCCTCATAGAGGTTAGAAATAAATTTTTGAAAGAAAAAGGAATTAAGAAAAAAGGAAAACCATCTCTGCATCATTGGGGCAACAATATAAAGACAAACCTAGTCACCAACTTTAGGGCTAGTGATCTCCTTTCCCATCAAATGATTTTTAAATAAATTTTTAAAATATAGATCCCTAAGGGCTGATTTGGTATGATTTCAATTTCAATTTTGGATTGATTTCATGAAATAGTCAAATAGATTTTTGGTCAAGAAATTAAAGTTGATTTGGTTGCATCAATATTTCAAGAATAAAAAATTCCATTTGGTAGTTCAATTTCTGATAATAGATTCTCTATATTTCTTTGGGAGAGGGTGGTGGCGGTAGTGGTGGCAGTGGCAGTGGCAGTGGCAGTAACAAGAGTATTTTTCTTTCATTTCTTTTAAACATGTTAATGATACATTTACCCCTGTTATTAACACATGCTCATTGAAGTGGAGCGCAACTTCTTGCTTTTGCATTCACTTTCTTTTGTATTCGCTTTCCTTGTCATTCTACTTATATAAAAGGGGGTATGCTGCAATGAACATTAGTGAGCATGACACCTTTCTTTCTTTTATCTGGAAGTCAGGTAAAAAAAATTAGAAACAATGTGCGCAAACATTGTATGTCTCAGTGGTGGCTCTTTGTTCGGTACTTTAACCAAACGCACAAGACAGCAATAGACTTGAAATTGATTTCAATTTCAATATTGAAACAGGACTTCAGCTATTTCACTAATTCAGATGAAATCAATTTCAATTTCTCATAAATAAGGTGAAAAAACCATACGAAACACCATAACTCAATTTATAACCCATGAAATTGAAATAGAAATCATACTAAAACAGCCCTAAGACTCCGTTTGTTTTGAAAGGGAAAAAATACTTCCTAGAAAACCAATTTGTAGTCAGAAAATTTACAACTATATTGTACTGTCATTTTTCATTTTTATTGTTCATGAGGAAAATAATCCAAGCATATGACAAGACTGTCTTCGATAGGGTGGCAATCATATGATTGACCAAGATAGCGTCAGCTTCTCTTCTTTCTTTTTTTTTTGCTGCTGTCGGAACCCTAGAAAAGGGCTCAATCAAAGGAAGTTGGGAGAAAAGAAGGGGGGTTGAGACAGAGGGGTTGCTTCTGTCCAGGGCAGAATCGATTTTTTTTTTTTTTTTTCAGTCTCTGTGGAAGGAAAGGGAAGGAAAGGGTGATGGGGTATTTTCAGGCAGAACTGAAATAGGGAGAGAGGGAAGGGCGATGGGGTATGGTAGGGCAGAATTGATGGGGCTTGATGGTTATGGGAGGTGGAAGGGAGTTGTGTTTGAGTAGGGTCACAAGGATGATGGGATCCTTCAGCTCTGATACCAAGTTAATGGGGTAGCCTTAGGGAAGAGAGGGAAATCGGATCACACACAACACACAAATTCACTAATTCTAAAATAAAATCCACTCTAAAATCAAACATTGAGTATATGCAAGTATATAAAGGGAAAATAAAAGACTCCTACTTATACTCCAAAACTGAAATTGACTCCTACTTAGACTCCAAACAGATTCCTATTTCTCTACCTCCTACGTATCATATCCCACAGTTCAAATCAGTAAATAAAAGACATAATTTAACTAAACTACTACTAGCCCTTGTTGGACCAAAAACCTGAGCTGGATTCTTCTTGGCCCTTGGCTTACACAACCGGTCACGCTGGTCCAACCAGGTAAGTGCAGTTGTATCTACATCACGGCCAAGTGAGGGAAAGAAGAAGAAGATGGTGGTAAGAATTGATCGGTGGGTTCAGCTACAAGGAAAGAGAGTGGTGGCTGGAGAAGAAGAATGGAAGAGAAGAGAAGAACAAGGAGTGGGATTAGGTTAGGGTTCAGGTTAGAAGAAAATTAACAATAAAAAAATTAAGTCAAATGCAAACCCAAAATCATTTTAAATTAAAACCAACCGAAATAATCTTAATTAAGTCTAAATGAACCAAATTAAACTTAGTTACACTTAATTAAATCAGATTAAATTAAGATGAGTCTAATAAAACCACATAATGATGGAAGATATTATGCTAAAGAGAAACAAAATAGTGCTAGAAATGATTCAATAAAGTGTCTGGTTCAGGTTGTGATTTTGGTCAACTTCCAAAAGTCATATCTTTAAAACCGTTGGTCCAATTTGACGTGTAATATGTTGTTGGAAAGCTCATGCCGACCACTATCCAATGATGTAGACACCGAATTTTGTCACCCCCAGCGATGACGACAATAAGAAGAATTACACATTGGATGTTATATACTTGGAGAACTTTTGAACTTAGGGTAAAAAATGACAATTTTGCTCCTATTCACTTTTAATGGAAAATTTCTTCAAAATTGGATTTCAACGTTGTGGATTAGTGTTGTTTGTTCCCTCGAGCTAGACACTACACTTTGGTGCGAGAACAATGCGAATTGACCCCCAATTCCCCCTTTTACTATATGATCAGTGCCCCTGCTTTACGTGTATTTTCACCAGGGTTCTCTTCACCCTCGGCAATAATGACAATAAGAAGAATTACACACTGGATGTTATATACTTGAAGAACTTTTGAACTTAGGGTAGAAAATGACCATTTTGCTCCTATGCACTTTTAATGAAAAATCTCTTCAAAACTGGATTTCAACGTTGTGGATTAGTGTTATTTGTTCCATCGAGCTGGACACTACACTTTGATGCGAGAACAATGCAAATTGACCCCTAATTCCTCCCTTTACTATATGATCAGGGCCCCTGCTTTACACATATTTTCACCAGGGTCCTCACTAGAGACCACACTCATGTCTCACATCATTGGATAGTGCTCGGCAAGGGCTTTCCAACAACATATTACACGTCGAATTTCGACCAACGGTTTTAAAGATATGACTTTTAGAAGTTGACCAACAAAGTTTAGATTCCATTTCAAACAACTCTTTTTTGACAAACCTCTCTTTTTTCGTCCCACAGTGGAAACCAAAGAGAGGTCACCCCATCCCCCTGATTATAAATATAGCCCATTCCCTCTTCCAAAGAAGAAGAGAAAAATTTTGGAGAAGGAATGGCCCCATTAAGGTTTTGGCTAATTCCCTCTCCCTAAACAAAAAATCCCTATAAGTACAAATATTTTAGTGTGTAATCCTTCCTTGAGATAAGAGACCTTGTCTGGTTCGGTTTGATTTGAGGCTTGAAGCACTAGGGTTCTCTCCCTTGTTCTTGATTAAAGCCGGACTTGAGGTAATTTCCTCCTCCAAATGGCAATTTGGAACGGATTTAACTAGTTTAATAGATTCGGTTTTAATTTGTTGATATTTGATTCATATAGATTTAATTAGGTCAATTTGGTTTTATTTTAGTTGGTTCATTTAGGTGTAATTTGATTCAATTCAATTAATTATGTCTATTTAGCTCAATTAGATTAATTAAGGTATGTGTGGTTCAATATGATTTTAGTTTATTTGGTTTAATTAGACTCATCTTAATTTAATCCGATTTAATTAAGTTTAACTAAGTTTAATTTGGTTCATTTAGACATAATTAAGTTTATTTCGGTTGGTTTTAATTTAAGTTGATTTTAAGTTTGCATTTGATTTAATTTTTTTATTGTTAATTTTCTTCTAACCTGAATCCTAACCTAATCCCGCTCCTTGTTCTCCTCTTCTCTTCCATTCTTCTTCTCTAGCCGCCCCTCTCTTTCCCTGTAGCTGAACCCCCTGATCACTTGTTACCACCATCTTCTTCTTCTTCTTCTTTCCCTCACTTGGCCACACCATTCATGACTAGACAAGCAGCAACCCATCTCCTCTTTCTCTCTTTTCACTTCACCGATTATTCCCCATCTCATCCTCTCCTTCCTTCTCTCTAAACCTGCAACTACCAGTAATCTCGGCTACCGTCCTCTTCCATCTCATCATTCTCCCAAACCAATACCCACCATATCTCTCTCTCCCCCACATTCCAGTTCCCAATTTCACTGACCCATCATTCGATTTCTCCTCCTTTATTCTTCATTTCTCTCTAGTTTATGTCTGACATGTGAACGGATAAATCGGCCTTCACTATTTCCCTTCCGAATCGATGTCAACGGTATTTCTCAGACGTTTCAGGTCTCAATCGAGGATGCTCCGTTCGTCCTTGATATCCTAGCCGTGGTGCTGCCTTCCGATTCGGACTCTCTTGCCACCGCCAAGCTTAGAGACTAGGATTTTGTTGGTGTTTGATTTTAATGACCTGATTTTCCT
This sequence comes from Macadamia integrifolia, assembly GCF_013358625.1. Lineage (NCBI taxonomy): Eukaryota > Viridiplantae > Streptophyta > Magnoliopsida > Proteales > Proteaceae > Macadamia > Macadamia integrifolia. The sequence goes on from NC_056565.1 coordinate 37,362,392, forward strand.
TCCTTTGCCGAATCCATCCCTTATTCTTTAACTTCCCAATATCCCAATCCAAAGCCTCCCATCAGTATTGTTCTATCATCATAAGGAATCTCTTTTGGGCTTTTTTTCTCTGATAAAAAAATAGTGGGTTGTGAAGCTATTTTTTTACATTTGTAGGTTCAGATTTAATCCCTTTTTAGCCAGTGGAGTTCATGTTATAAATTTAGTTTTCTTTTCTTTTATGTGTTTGGTTCTTTTTTTTTTTTTTTTTTTGTAATTAAGAGTTATAATATATATCCCCAACCCCTGTCTATTTCATTTTTCTCTTTCCATTCCTGCCTAGGCCGCATTCTTGTTTTGGGGAGACTTTCTGTTTTCTTTTAATCCTCCTCTTTTCAAGTTTGTATTGGGTTTACAATTTGGCAAGTGGGTCTGTGGGACGTAGTTTAGGACGTTTAGCTTAGGATGGGTGTGGCTGGCCCCCCTTAAAACCGACCCCTAGAATTAGGTGCGTATTGGGGACTCCGGTTGCATTATCAATTCCTATCATTTAGGGTTCTTCACCCCCATTCCATTTTAATTGCAACAATAAAAAAATCAGATCTCATTTAAAGTAGTGCTTTTAGCATTTTCAACTTGTTCAATTAGTATGTTTGTATTCCAATCCATTTCCCCCCTTTTAGCATGTTTAGCTTTCTTTAATTATTTCATTTAACTTCTTTGGTTAGCTTAATTATTTAAACTCATGTATCATTTCCCTTTGGAAGTTTTTTTTTTTCTTTTTTAATTAATTAGTTGTTTTATTCACTAATTAGTTCAATTAATATAACATTAAAATTCTAACATAATATAGGCATAGCGTAAAATAGTCATTGTTCATATGTAATTTAGAAGATACTTAGCTTTGCATTGTTTAATCAAAAGTTTCCTTTCTCATTTAGTTTAATTAGGGTTTTGAAAAATGCTTAACTCATCTTATGCTAGTTTAAAGTGAAAATATGTAGCTTAATTAAGACATCATAGTACATCTACTTAAACACTAGGTTTAGCTAAATTCTCCTAAACTAGGTCAATTAGGTTATTAAAATGTACTCATTTAATGTAAGTAGTTCATTTCATTCTTTTCTAAATAAATTAGGCCTCCTTTAATTTAAAACCCCTTTATCAATTAGATCAATTAGGATTTTAATAATTCATTTCACAAATTATTAGGGATTAGGATTAATCATTGCAATTAGTACAATTTAGGATTCATAATGTAGAATCAAATCATTCATAATCTTCAAGCTTTAAATCATTTACTCTTTACATTATAACCTAGCTAGCATAATTTCTATACTTAGCTTAGGGTTTTTCACATGTCATGCTTAGATACCTAGTTTAGGGTTTTCAGTGACCTAGATTTAGGACTAGTTAGTAGGGTACAAACAAACTTTAGTCAAACAGAAAGAGACCGGCCTTAGGGCCGAACAGACTGGGTGCCTAACACCTTCCCAGTCTGTCTGTCACTTGACACTTGCCCAGAATTCTGGTGCAAACCAATTTTATCTATTAGAGTTATTAGTCTCTCTCCCTTCATTGGGGAAGACATTTATGGGTCCTAGACCCTTTCCAGGTGGCGACTCCCTTTTATTCATGTTGTGTATCCCCTTCTTGGCATTTGAGGATCAGGAGATATTATCTCACCTTAGTGTCAATTCCTAGCGTATGTCCTTGCTACATTTTCGTGACCCGTTACCTGTCTTTCCCTCCTTGCAACGGGATTGGAAATGATAGAGGAGGGCGGAGGTCCATGGTACCTACACTGTGGCTGGAGGAAGTTTCCTTAGTTAGTTTGGATAATTGTTAGGTAGTTAAGTCAGCCTATATCACTCTGTATTGTTTGGTCAGTCTAGGACACTACCAGATTAGGCTCGTTAGAATTCTATTTTTTTCTTTTTTTCCAGATAGGATGTAGGCTTCTTAGTAGGAGAGCTCAGACTCTTTCGTGCCTCCTTTTTTTTTTTACCCTAGACAGTTAGAAAGAAGGGGGAAAATAGAGGTAAGAGCCTTTTTATAACAAAATAGGTAGAAGCTATTCATAAGCTAAAATTATAGATTGGCATACAAATTTACATTTTTCTGGTTCTTTTGCATTAGAGTTCAAGGTACTTAAGTGAGCAACAACAAACAACTCTATTGGTTCTTTTGCAGTAAAGTTCAAAGGTACTTGTTGTTGTTGTTGTAATCTTTCATAGATGTTGAGGTAGATTTTCATCTTCCTTAATGAACATATTTCACCTTTCTCCGCTTTTTAATTTTTTCTAAAAAAGGCCATAGTCCTAACCTCACCTGCTTTATCAACTCCTTCAAACGAAGGCAAACAACAAATCAAACATTTCCTGGATTTGATAGAATGTAATACTCACCAGAATGTTCACATCAACTATTTTGTCACCTCTCAGAACTTTCATTCAGAGTAGTCAGTAGAATTCGTTTTGTACGCACGAACTGGTCAGTATGTGGTCTGTCCACTTACGTCCTTGAGGAATCGCCATGCCCTTCCACTGAGTACTCAACTTCGAAAAACAGAAAGCCTTACGTTGTGCCAGTCATGCACAGTTGAGCTAGCAGAAGTAGAAGAATAAGAAGTTTGAAAGACAGATCAACCTTGTACTGACAAGCAGTATGCTCTAGCGCTTGATTGGAAACAAAGGCATCTTCTTCCTCTAACTGTTTATGGCAATACTGGGTTTGCTGCTAATGCTTGTCCTAAATGGCCGGGTCCTAAGCAAGTGAAGGACAAACCAAGCCAAGCAATTAAATTCAATCAAGTGAGAGGAGCAAGTCTAGCTAGTCCTCTCTGTTTCTAGAACAGGATTAGTATTTATAATAATAATAATAATTAGTAAGGGGTTGTCAGGTAAAGAAGAGGAAGGGTAGTTATGGGCTTCGTGAGGTCCTCCACAAATGAAAGAGCCCCATTTCCCCTTGTTAGATTCACCAGGCTTGTTCCCTAGCATCAAGAACTAACAGATTGTTTCCCATCTGATCGAATCATAAGCTTTACAGAGGTCTACTTTGCACGTCTAGAGGAGCCCATGTCTCTGTGATCGTTTCTCTAAAGCTCATGAGGGGCCTTCCACTTATTGGATAAAAAGCACATTTTGTAGTTTTGCAAGGAATAGGGATGGGGCTGGCTAGTTAGCATTTCAAGGGCACTAATTGGATTATTACCAAAGACGACATCAATGTAGCCGAAACATCTAGTGATTCTCCCTGATCCCATGCGCATCCCGAATCCCCTTTTTCTAGGCTTCACTGGACAACACAGCATTCTCAATTAAATATAGGCCGCCCCGTACTTGTGATGGTTCCCAAGGATCCAATATAATCTCTTGGGCCTACATTGCCAAGATATTGTTCTATTCACCCTCTTTCACAATGTGAAAGATTGCAACTATGGTTTCACCAAGCATCAGAAGCAGTGGCTTACAGCTTGCCGTTGAAGATGAAACTTACCCAATGCCCAAAATAGCAAATATAGTATCAAGGAAAGCTTCCAAAAGTTTAATTGGGAATAAACCAACTCAGCAGATGGAAAATTCCAGAACTGAAACTGCTTTGAGGTACTAAATCATGCATAATTACGTTGGAAGAATCGCCGCAACGGCATTTGGTGATAGTGTTCATCCATATCAAGCTTCTAGCTTCCCAGTACACAATATATCAAATACGAATTAATCAACGCAGAAAGATCAAAACTATACATGAGAGACACTAAAACAAGGAGCAAGGAAAAAAAAAAAAAAAAAAAACAACGACAATTACCTTGATGCCGATCTGAAGCTCCGTAACATCACCCGATTTCTTAGCAGAGGCTGATATAGAAAACAGAAGAAGCACCCATCAGTGGCTTAGAGATAGTCAATGGAAGTTTATGCGACAGCTCAGATCTCATTGTTCCGATCACAATAAAAGGAAAAATAATCTTGCTTTCCTCATCCATGAGAGGCTACATCTGATTCGAATGATTACCTGAAGATATCGAAAGCAACAATGGAATCGCCACCGAAGCAATCATCAAGAAACACCGGAAATTCATCTTTGCCATCTCGCTCTCTCTCTCGTGCGCGCGTTCTAAGAACAGATAAATGGAGTTTCAGGCATCAGGCACCCTTTTAATCAGGAATAACCACTGACTCAAAAGTCAGAATCGGCAGATTCGGATCGGAATTGATTGTGATTGACCTCGATTCTAGACGTTCTGATCCAACGGATTGTAGTGTTTTTCTCACCGGATCGCTGGGTTTTTCAGATCTGAGGCCGATCTTAGGGTTTCTTAGACCAATTCCGGTCGGTTTCAATCTATTCGATCGGATCAGAATTGGCACAAACCGATTCGATCTCTAATTTTCTTAATCATGGAAATAACAAAATCAGCTGTGGATCGAGTTTTCCTTAAGCCACGATGAATGGAAATCCCTTTATCGTGGCTGAGGTGTTAATTGGTTGGTTTGCTTTGGTTTTGGTCAACTTAAATCGATTTTGGTCTAGGAATGAGAGAGACCAAAACCAATCCATTGAGGAACTTTGGTTTCCAATCGGTTTCAGTTTCGTTTCGATTTATTGCAGTTTTTCAATATCGGGTTCATATTGGTTTTGATCCGTTTATTATCAGAATACAGTCATAATATGTAGTGACAAGATTTGATGAAAATACTTTAAATTTATGATTAAATCCTGATTTAGCATTGTAAGGGAAAGATAACTAATATTGAAAACAATGGGCAACAAATTAATAAGAAAACAACTAATACTGAAATCACAAAAATGATCCCTATTATCCAATCATTCATTTAACTATCCAACTAATTTTGTATAGTGAACAACGGAATCAAATGGAAGCATTATTACAATTTACAAATCAATTTCTCTATTAATAACCTCATATTCATTGATTTGTAACAATCCCCTTAAAAATAAATAAATAAATATTCTCATTAATATTGTAAAAAATGGATAGTCAATTCACCAATTTATAATCTCATAATTAATTTTTTTATTAGTTTCATTCGGTTTGGTTATTGGTTGGTTCGATTTGGACCGGTTTTCAACTGGTTCCAACATACCTCAGTCCAAAACCAATCCATATTTTTGGTTTGGTCTGGGTTTTTGAATTGATTTTGATCGATTTTATCGGTTCGAGCTAGGTTTGACAGCCCTACCGTGGTGGGGCTTATGCCTAATGGAGGCTATTTTGGGGTATTCCAAAACCTTATATTGGCTCAGTTTGGTTGCAAGGTAAATGGGAGAGTAAAGGAAAATCTTTTTCCCTTCTAAGTCGTTTGGTTGCAACATAATTTTGATGAATTTGAAATAATGTTTGAATACATAATAGAGCTACCATGCGGAGAGTAATGGTGTCATTCGGTAAAGAATTGATATTCGGTATAAGCCATATATAACCCATACTGATACCGTACCGAATAGTGATTTGGTACAGGGAACTCATATTGGTGTTGTACCAAATTTGTTCAGTTTGGTATTCGGTATTGATAATGATATTTGATATGGTATAGTGTGTTTTTAAATAATATCCCATATTGATACCCTACTGAATAGTGTCTTGATACATAAACCTCATACCATCGTACCGAATTAGTTCAATACTAATAATTCGATATGGTATCGATATTGGCTTTCGGTATAAGTTGACACCCTTAGTTGAGATGCACGCAGAGATGTGTTAGTGGCATAGGAAAGTCTCTAAATTCTTGACATAAAAAGCATCCGAACTAGGGGTGTAAGTCCCGAACACGCCATGAGCTTGAGCAAGACTGGGCTAAGATTTTTGACGTTGAGGGTGGGTTTGAAAATACAAGGACCACTGTATGTGACATATCTAACATCACATAGCCAATAAGTTATATAAAAGAGAGAAATGTTGGAGAGAGCTCAAGCTTAGATCTTCAGAATTTTATCGTTGATGTTGCCAAATCATTAAAGCCTCTATGTTGTCAAGGAAATTATATTTATTTATTTTTTTCGAAAAGGGGGAGGGGCGGGAGGGATAATGAAATTCCCATTAATCTCAATCTATGGATTACATATAAACAAGGGAAATTTATAGCGGCATCTCTTATAGAATGCCACTATGAGAGAGATACCCTATGTATAATTTCAAATTAGCTCACACTCCTTATCGTCAGTCTTTGTTAAGTGAGGATTTGAAATGATGGTTTTACCTTTGACTAAAACACATGATCAAATCATATTTTACCCACATCCCTCAATACCCCTAACCTTCAGTAACCATCACCGTGGATTTCAGAGGGGGGTTTCCTGTGCACACATTGGCCCTTCTCTATCATTGCACAACCGCTGCCGTTCTCCATCCCTGTGCAACCTTCGGCGACTTTCTCCATCATTGTGCAACAGCCGAGCATGCTTCAGTGGGCTCGTGGGTGCTCAGTGGTACTTCTTTCTCCTTTACCATCATCTTCTTCTTCTTCTTCTTCTTCTTCTTCTCCTCCTCCTCCTCCTCCTCCTCCTCCTTCTTCTTCTTTTTCTTCTTTCCTCTCTCTCTCTCTCTCTCTCTCTCTCTCGCACTCATCCAAGTTGAAGATGGATTTCATGCCTACTTTAATTACTTCCCAACTTTTTTATAACAGAAACTTGGAGATTGGAAGAGAAGCGGACTTTGATGCAGAATTAGAACCCCCTCCCCCACCCCCATAAATCCCCAACTCAATTGATATGAGGATCATGCAACACACTAGAACAAGTTTCTAGAAGCTACTAATCTAGACCACAACCTGAAGTGAATTCTCCCTATCACACTCACCTTCACTTACTTGAAAGCTAGTGACTTGGACACACACTAGTATCCAACAAACTAACCAGGATCTCCAATGCAATACTTTAAGATCACAAGTTATGAAATGAACTAAAATCAACAAGTATATAATAAACATTGAGATAATTACAATTGAACCTCTTTTGATATTTGATATATTTATACAAAAAGGAGTGTTCAACTATCCAATATATCTTATATATCTAAGTATTGTACCATAATCTGTAAATATACAAAATGATCAAAAGGTAAGGATGAATCCTATCATCTTCAAAGTGCCCCCGTAGGTACAACTCTCACAAAAACAACCCAGTTCGTGTTCAACTAGTTCTTCAGCCTACAACTCATCCCCTTACAGAGTTGACACTTCTACTATGGCATTTTAAGGGATACTTGGATCACTATCTAAAAACACATACAAAATGGGATGAGCTTCCATGAAGCCTAGTGATGGGTGGACATGCAAGCAAGCATAAATATGTATGGATACAACAAATAATATCAAGAAGATTAATGAATTTCAAATATGACAAAACATAATTGAACAAATTTAGATTAAATGAATGCAATGACATGATCCATATTGGGACTTAGTGCTACTGTAACATAGGTGGTATCCCCGGTTATAAAGGTCTCATTATCGATATTCCGACAATACAACCTAGTTGCAAGTTAGGAGCATACAGGTACTTGGTGTCCAACATCGATACCCGATAAGTCCCTGTTAACAGTCTCCCATATATACCTCAACATTGTATTCAACATCAGTGAAGGGTATACCACAACACATGTATCTAACATCGGTGAAGGGTTTGTCACGAAGTCAATGCCCAACATCAGTCCGTCGGATGGTAGGATTTGCCAATACCCATCCCCCTACTGGCAAGGGTTGTAACACCCAGGTTGTTTTCCTAGCTTGAGGCAAGCTAATCAACGGTTTCTAAGTTCATATTAGGTTTTATTGCTACTGGAACATAGGTGGTATCCCAGGTTACGAATGTCCTATTATCGATCTACCGACGATACAAGCTAGTTGGAAGTCATGAGCATACTAGTACCCAGTATCCAACATCGGTGAAGGGTATACCACAACACTAGTATCCAACATTGGTGAAAGGTTATCACGATGTCGGTACCCAACATCATTCGATCGGATGGTAGGATTAGCCAATACCTATTCCCCTCCTAGCAAGGGTTGTAGCACCTGGGTTATTCTCCTAGCCTGATGCAATCTAACATGAAATCATATCACATCACATTCATACTCACGCACACTATGAGCATGCAGTGCCGGAACCCAACCTTCACTACCTTACATCTCGTTCATCAACACACACACACACACACACACACACACACACACACACACATACTGTGGACATGTAGTGTCAGAACCCAACATTCGGCTACCCTGCATCCCATTCATTGACACCAAAACACACACACACATACACACACCCCGTCTCCAACATTAATGTCAACACTAATATGCCCAATTCAATTTTCAAATAGTAATAGGTTCATAATGCAAATCTTATGGACACACGCATATATAACATGTTATAAACATTCCTCAAAAATGATTCACAACACCCACTCATCTCTTGTCCCTATGAGTTATGTATTTTCGATGACTTCATGCTGAGTTGCCTCACTGCTTGATGACTTTATTCATAGGAAACAACACAAAGGGTTTTGGGGTCAAGCTATATATAGTCATAATTCTCTTCTTATGGTGTTGATCATACCCCCACCTCATAGTTTACCTATTTTAGGTAGGTTGTACATGTTAGAGTTAGTGTTCTAGTTAGAATTCAAGCATGTAACATATGCACTCACTATTAGCTTAGGAATGATGTGATTAGTCACTTATGAGGTTTAGATTCTAGGGGTTTGTCCAATTTCCCCAATAAGGGTTTAGGTTACTAAAATTTAGGAAATCAAATTGGGGTTTTCATTCATTGGGTCTCTAGACCCATTTGTGGTCACTCCAATCGCTTAGTCTAGGTCTCATTCACCAATTCTCCAACCTATAGTTGAGTTAGGGAGGTAGATTATAGAGGATTTGATTAATTTCCCAAATTTGGGATTTAGGTTACCCTTTTTTCGGGAAATTCGATTGGGCCTTCATGCATTGGTCTCCAATTGCATTTATGATCACCCCAAACCCCTGTTTTAGGTGTATAACATCTTTCCCCCATCATAGAGTTAGACTAGGATGGGTGATTATAGGAGATTTGGTCAATTACCCTATTTCTAGGGTTTTAGGGGTTGCCTAAATTGGGGCTTTTCATATGGGAGGTCTCCCCAATCAAATGTGAGTGGTTCAATTAGATAGATTAGGTCTCCTACACAAAACCACTAAGTTAATTTGTAATTCATGTAGGTGAACAATAGAAATTCGTTGGGTTTGCCTACTTAGCCTAGGTTAAGAAATAGGGCAAGAGAGAGAGAGGACAAGTAACAATGAGAGAGAGAGAGAGAGAGAGAGAGAGAGAGAGAGAGAGAGAGAGAGAGAGAGAGAATGTGTGTGTGTGTGTGTAACTCACCTTCAATGGGAGGTAGATGAGTGGAGGTGAACTCCTCCCTTGCTCCCTTGCTCCCTTTCTCTTCCTTCTTCCTTGCTTCCCTTCTCCTTCTTCTCCTCCTCCTTCCTCCCTTCTTTTGCTTTTAGTTTGGTAGAAATAAAATGAATAAGCAAGTAGCTCTATTTATAGTAACTTAAATGAACTAGGGGTTGTTTGGGAAAATAATGGGTTTTTCAAATAACTCTTTAAATAGCAACATATTATTGAGGCTTGTTTACAAAACAAATGGATTTTGTTTGTAACTCTTTATATGGTAACTTGAGTTCACTGAGGCTTGTTTGGGAAATAAATGGGTTTTCTCGCATTACTAGGTTAATTCTCCGATCGGCACTGGTGGGCCCACCTCTGAGTGATCTAACACATTAATCCATTCATTGGTAGGTTGTACTTTGAGGTGCACGAATATGTAGGCCTGGGCCCCATGGCCAAACACCCTATTTTGTTATAGTACCCCTACCAATGTGGGTCAATTGTCCGTAATTGGGACAACTTCACTTTGTTGCACTAAGGGTTTCTAGGGCATGTCCAAGGGTGTGGGTCTAACATCAGTGTAATTCCTTACTCGGGTTTAGGTAAATCCCCTTGATGGCAGAATGCTTACACTGACTTCCTTAGAGATTTGTAATCCTTCCATGCAGTAAGCCAGACAATCCACAAGTTACCAGTAATTATCACCTTGGGCGCATCACTTGTGTCCAAGAGTTGAAACTAGCCCTGGGTTTTTGGCACAAGAGTAACACTCCCATTCCACACATTCTTTCCATTAAGTTTAGCCATTCTGATCACACAATAACCTACCATAGGCAGCACTGAATTCTCGATTTGGATTGCCTCTCTAGTGGTCTATCCATCAGGAAATGGCTCATCACTAATCCTAAATCGCAGACCAATGGGCATCAATGGGCAAAGAAACTAGTTGTTTTAGGAAATCAGTATCGATTTGGGGATGAAGGAATTTAGATTCGATTTGGGGATGAAGGAGTTAATATTCGACTTGGAGTTAGGGGCTTAAGAGAGGATAAATTAGGTAATTCACATTTTAGAAGTGTAATTTGGGATGAAAAAAAAAAAACAAATATACCAGCTGATGTCAACATTTAAGGTATATCCCGTAAAAGAGATTGATGGTAGGGGTGTGGGCGTAATTTAAAATTATGCATGGGGTGTCTCTCTAATAGTGGCATTCTCTAGGGGGTGGCACTATAAATTTTCCTAAAAGCAAACTTAGATGAGTGAATTCTTTCCTTAAAAAAAAGCTAGAGAATAGTGGAGCCTCGTCAATCTCACTCTATCTCGACAAAATAACAAAGTTAGAGAAGAAAACACCATCCATGTTGTTGAGGGAAAACATTTTTTCGACAAAGAAAAAAAAAACGCTAGATAAGTCCATTTATAAACTTCCTTCATTGAAAGTGTCGAATAGTGCCTTGTGCATGTCGATTGGGTTTCATGAATAGATCAACACTCAACGGATTTTGTTAGACAGATTGTAGGCCCGTGTAAACATCGACCCTTGTGGCCTTATGTCAATAGATGGCCCATCGATATCGATTTTTTTTTTAGTCCACATAAATATGGATTCTTTCTCTCTTGATTTGATAAGTTGTATACGTTCCAACCTCTTTTTGGCGGCCATGAACTCATCTAGGTTGATTCCTATGCCCCTATGATGGTTTTTGGATGTGATAAATATCCCCACAAGTTGGATTAGCTTTGGCCAAGTAGGTGGCTCTTTTTTTCACCATTGATAAAAAGATCCTCTCTTGGATGTACTATGGATGGTTTAGATGGTTTATATACCCTAAAATACATAAAAGGAGTTGCAGTCCCTCCTAAGTCCGTAAATATATGACTCTCCATGTTGAGGAGGATCCTTGAAACTTACTTTTTTACGTATTTCCTTGGCTAAAGTGAGCGAAAAGAGCAAGTTTTGATGCCTTAAGTATGTGGGCAAGTTTAAATTTGAGGTGAAGCATCTTTTCTGAGTCCGGAGGAGCATTCATTCTTATTTCTTTTATTAATATTGGGTCTTCTTCATCAAGCGAGTCTCTTCTTTTTATTTTATCACTTTTCTCCTTCCCTTGCGTATTAGTTGCTTGGTTTTACATACCCAATAGGGTGTGTGATCTTACCTCTTTAGATAGGGATCATGCGCCTATGTTAAGTTTGCTTAAAGTTTTGTTTTAGGTACCATGGTTCACGTTCATGATCTTTATGTTGTAATTCATATCTTATGTTAGCAAGATATTCTTTTTTTTTTTTAATAAAATATATCATCTTTCTTCTTCTTTTTCATTCATAATGAGTTTTTGAATGAGGAACAATGTGTGTGTTCTTGTTTGATTCATGATTTTTATGTATGATTGCATGTTTGTTTCTTTAAGATTAGCAATCCATGTTTTTTCTTCTCTTATGATGCTTGTCATGATAATCGGGCTTGGGAATTCGGGTGTCCCTGAATCTCTCATACCTTCCCCTTTTCTTATTTGTTTGCTAATGAGAAAATACATGATGATCCAATAGTTTCTATTGAACAATAGTTGCCACCTAGATTAGGGTCTAGGACTAAGGATGTGAATTTGAAACCAAAACCATTTATCAAAACCAAATTAAGCCATTTACACTAAAACTGTAAAACCGTTTAGTAATGGTTCGGTTCTAGTTTCAAATTTAAGACCAACTAATAAATGGGCCGGTTCAATTTGAACCATTTAACCCCTCAGTTTCAAACCGAATTGACACCGAGAAAACTGAACTATTTACACTATCAAAATTGACCCATTTAACCCGTATAGCGATTTAATAGTAGAACAAGGGGTTAACTGATGTGTTTTTAGTGTCTATGTTATTTAATTTTAGAACACTAATGATAAGTTGTGTTCATTAGCAGCTTCTTTTGTATTTCACTTTCTCCATGTAATATTTTCTTTTGCTTAGTTGTTTGGTTGTTTTAATAAAACATGATGGGTTTAATTTAGGGAAGAATTAAGGACCATAGAGGTTGTCCAACAGTCTATTCAATAATTTACTCCTCTTATGTAGTTATGTATTTAAATCCTTGCTTGTTTAATGCCTCATTTAATTTGATACAATATTGAAGTGTTTTATTAAGAAAAATAAATTTCAGTAAGCATGCAAATAAATTAGCATACCGATTGCTAACTGTTTAGAAATTGTATGGATTAAACTATGATCAAAATCGTATGGATTAAACCACGATCAAAACCGATTAAAAACGTGAAATTGACATCGTTTAAAAACCGTGAAATCGGGTTCCAGTTTCAGAAAGTGCAGCCGTTTAGTAAATGGTTCGATTTTGGTTTCAGCTAAATAAATATGAATCGAACCAAAATATACCATATGCACTGAAACTGAACCGATTGACACCCTTATCTAGGACCCATTGCTATTGAAATTGAAAGAAAAAGTGACTCCATTCGAACTGTCTAACAACGTGTTAGGGTTTATGTTAGGTTGTGGTCCAAGGAAGGGGTTAGGCACCTCGGTCCACCCGGTAAAAACCGAACTTCAACCCTAAGTCTAATACATAAGCTATTGATTGGGCCAACTAAGTTTGAAGTAAATACAAACACAACTATTACACATGCGTTGAAAAGTAGGGATATAAATGGATAGATGAAAATCCATATCCAATCCGTGTTCATATTCGTTTAGGAGTATCTATATTCGGAAAACTCCTCTCCAAAAACTATCTGAATCCGTTTGAAAACTAAGTGGACACGAATATGATAATCCTAGTTTCCAATTGATTATGATCCGATTCATTTAGCTTTCTGATAAAAACATAATATTTGTATCCATTTCTTCAATTACCAGATTAAGTATTAATTTTATTCCATTAATAGTAGTATAGAAATATGTTACTAATATATATATATATATATATATATATAAGAATGATATATACCAATCTAAAGGCTAGATTTAGGGATTTATTTTGGATCATAAGATGAAAAGAAGTAGCAAAAGAGGCTCATCGACTAAACCCTATTTGTCACTCCACCAAAAAATCTTCCCCCATCGCATCGCCACATCGTCTCATCTTCATTCTTCCCCATTCTTCAACCCAATTGCTCACTGCTCAATGCTTAACCCTATTTGTCTTCTTCAACCTCCAATTTCTCATTCCCTTTTCGTCAGGTTGAACTTGAAGGCTTGAAGCCAAGTCGGAGTCATCCTCAATGGTAACCCTCGGCCCTCAGGTAGCAACCTTAGCATTATTGCAAAGAGTTGGTTGAAGGCTTGAAGTAAGCTCCAATTGCTCATTCCCTCCAACCGTAGCCTCGGCCCTAAGGTAGCAACCTCCAACCACTTATTCCCTCTTCATTTGGTTAAAGGTATGAAGCAAAGTGTTATTCCCAATTTCTCTCTCTCTCTCTCTCTCTCTCTCTCTCTCTCTCCACCCATTTCGTTTGGTTGAAGTGCCAATTTAGATGCTTTGGCATGTGCTTTGTCCTTTATGTCTTATATGCCATTCAACTCTTAATTCAGATTTTAGGTATATGAAGAGAGGTCGGGACAACCCCATTTTAGAAAATCAGTAACCTTTAGTTTACCTACATAAGGAATTGTTGTTTGCCATCAGTAAGGAATTACCAACCAAACTATTAAAGATAAGTGGAAACATCCTTAGGTTCAGGTATCATATTCTTATTTCTCTTTTCCTTCTATTTCCATTGATGGCAAAGTGGCTAGTGGTGATGCTATCCTACTTTTGGTTTTTGTTAAAGGGTGTTGTATGCTATATCATTTTTCTAGTGATGTAAATTCATTTTCTCTTCTTTACTCTTCCAAATATTTTAAATCTAAGAGAGACAGAGAACCCAACGAATGTTATTTTGCTTTACTTTATAATTGGAGGAGTTCGTACTCTTGGGATTTGGACTTGGATCTTTTTTTTTTCTTTTGTTAAAGTGTTGTTTTGTTAATCATAATTATTTCAGATACCTAGATGTAGCATCCTTAACTTTGTTATGTTGTGTGGAATGTGTTATTGTTGATGGAATCACAAAATCAGAATTGGTTAGGAATGTAATAAGTTGTAAATGAAATTGAGAATATAATCAACTTGACTCTGTAATCTAATGGTCGTCTGTGAAATTGGGAATAGAATTAACTTGACACTGTAATGTAATGGGTTGTGTAGAATATGTTATTTCATATGCCTAGATGTAGCATTTTAAACTTTGTTTTGCTAAGGAAGAACAACATGCCATTTGAGAGTTCAGATCTCACTCTTAAACCCAAATTCTCATTAAATGAGAAAACAATATCACTTTGCATGATACTTTAATTTTTTATCTATCTCACATTTGTATAGAGTTCAAGTGTTCAATTTTAGCTTGTTTGTTGGTCAGATTATATGTTTTTTTTTAATGAATAAACACAGCCTTAGTTGCTTGATTTATATTGTTGCTATTTTCTTTTGGTGTTTTGATATTTTATAGGAGCTTATTTGTAGAGATGGGTAAAAATCTTCATTGTAGTATTGCATTATCTCCTACTCCTGGGACAATTGATTCTATCACTCCTACTACTGGGCTAGTTAGTGTTATTGAAAAGGAAAAAAGATAAGGATGAAAAACAAAAATAAAATGAGAAAGGGGATAAGAAAGATAGTTGTGTGGATGTAGAACCTTCTCAACCTAAGCGTCGGAAAACTACATCTGAAGTTTAGAATGATTTTGAATGGGCAGTTCATGGTGATAATAGGGTGACAGTCACATGTAAATTTTGTAAAAGGTTTCTAAAGAGTAAAGTTCTATGGGCACAACTCATTTAAATAGCTATAGAAAATTTTGTTATAGAATGACTTGTAGAGATATTGGTCAGCAACTTTTATCACTAACAAAGAGTGCTTCCAAGTCACTTAAGTTGGCAAATTACAAGTATGATGCTAATCTTACTCGAAAGCATTTTTCTTAGATGATTTTCAAGCATGGCTATCCATTTAATATAGCTAAGCATGAGTATTTTCAAATTTGTGCAAGTAGTTTGAATTACTTGGTTAAATTCTATTCAAGAACTACAGTGATGAATGATGTATTGATTTTTTCTTTCAAGAGGAGAAGGAAAAATTATATGTAAATTTAGATAAGTTGTCTTTTCTATCAATTTCACTACAGATTTGTGGACAACAATTCATCAGAACCTTGGGTATTGTGTTCTTACATACCATTACATAGATGATAAATGAAACTTGAACAAGAAATTCTTTCTTATAAGATGCTTCTAGCACCCCATACTGGAGAATATATTGGTGAGCACATGAAGGCCCAACTTTTGAAATTGAATCTAGATAAAGTTTGTGCTATTATAGTGGATAATGAATCCACCAATGATTTTATGATCAATCATCTAAAGTAATGGATAGTTTTTAAATGAGCTTTGTTACATAATGGTGAGATGTTTCATATGCATTATACTGCAAATATTTTAAATTTTATTGTTCAAGATGGATTGGTGGAACTGAGATGCATTAGTAACAATTTAGGAAATGGTTAAGTGGGTAAATTCATCACCATTTATATTTGAAATATGGAGGAATGTATTGTCTCAATACAGGTTTTTCACGAAAAGAGTTGTTTCTCTTTAAATATTCTAACATGGTAGGATTCTACTTATAAAATGCACCATCATGCTTTGGAAGTGAGAAAAGCATCTAAATGTTTAGCTGAATTGGATCATAACTTTAATAGATTGTTAACTGAAGAGGAATGAAAGAAGGATAAAAAAAAATAAGCAATGCTCAATAATTTTTTATGATGCCACAAAACACATTTTGGGAAATAAGTATCTTACTGCAAACTTTTACTTGAAGGATGTCAATGAGATTTATCATAATTTACTTCATTAAAAAAAAATGATAATTATATCAGTTATATGGCTATTACAACGAAATCAAAGTTTGACGAGTATTGGAAGGACACCGATTTATTGATGGAGCTTGGGCTTATTCTTAATCCATGCTACAAGATGGAGTTCATTATCTTTGTTATGAATAATATTTATAGGGGTGATTCTGATTAATATATTAAGAAGATCCAATTAGATGTGGTTGACATCTATTCTAAGTATGCCAGTAAATATAATGCTTTTTGTGTCCGAACACTTGGGGATTGCTCTGATCGGGTTTGTGGCAATGAGAAGGATTTTTGTGATCAAAATTTTAAGTTAGAATTTTCACCCACGTTTAGTGGAGAGTTCAAGGTATTCATACAAAACCGTATTGGAAGTTTCATGAAAACCAAAATGACTAAATTGGATTTGTATCTAGATGAGAGTTTATTTGTCAATGAAGATGATGAGTATAGTTTTGACATTTATGGAAACATTAAAAATCGTAAGTTTTCAATTCTTTCTAAAATGATTTATGATATCTTGGTAATTCCAATGTCTACTGTTGTTTCACAATCTGCCTTTAGTATTGGAGGTAGACTAATTACTGAGAATTCTACATGGTTACTTTCATAGATTATGGAAGCTCTAATTTGCTTGAGAGATTGGATGCCATCATTTAAATCTGGTAAGTGTTCATAAAGTTTATTATTTTTTCCATTTTGATGCTTATAACATATATAGTTTTTGTTTTCATACTAATATGTTTCTATTATTTTTATTGTATCAATTTCCACTGTAGATGCATGAGCATGACTGTGAGTTTTTAGTTATTAGTGTTAGGTCTATTATAGGCAACCCTTGATCTCCATTTGTCACTCTTCTTGACTTCTACAGAAACCTTGTAAGGTAGTGGTGTTTCATCAAATTTTATCCATCTCTATCTAATAGTTTTGGGTTAACTGAAAACATATTGTTGGTGAAAATAATCCTATCACATTTTGAAAGGTAAAAAGTCATATTTTCATGTAAATATATATGAAAAAAATATTAGGCTATATTGAGAATGCTTCTTTGCCTCATGTTCTCCCTTGATGTTATGATTTTCTGTATTGAGTACTTATTTGTGATTTCTTAAAGATGCTATAGATGGCAATTGAATAGCTAGAAATTTTTATTTTTAAGAGGGAGGATTCCTTTCATGTAGTAACATATTAATATGCCCAATGCCATCCCATAGAATTAAAAAAGAGATTCAGATGAGAAATTTAGATTACTCCACAATTACAATTAAAGATAACCAGAAGAAAAACAATAGAGCCAAAATCGTATGATTCTTAATTTATTTATAATTTGTTATTGGCAATAAACCAATGCATCAATTTTTGGAGGCATCAACTTTCAATGGGAAGTTTCACATTCCAAATTATTTGTATTTATAAATTGTTGTAGGAAATAAATCACAGTTGTAATTGTGTGATTATGTTTTGTTTCTCCCTCCCCCTTTTAATAATTCTATGAAGTTTCACTTTTGCATAGCCATTTGACATTTGAATGTTTTGATTGTAGGTTTTGGGGTCATGTTGGCATTATCATTAAATTGTCATACTCTTTTGGGCGAGAAGAAGATTTAGTTGGATTCAACTGTTATGGATTTGTATAGTTGTTGGAGGAACTGAGTGTTTATTTTTCTTTAGACAAATCATCTCTCTATGTCTTATGTCTCCTCAACGTTTGAACCAAAAACAGATTTGGACTAGGCTCTTATGGGTTATTTTTTTCTTCTCAAGATCAAACTCTTATATCAAATTAAGCACTTTAATATTATGAGGACAAATGCAACTTTGTAGAAATAAGAAACAATTGAGACTTTATTGTTTTTATAAGGATTGGATGCAGCAGATGGATCTACTTTCTCAATTATTTATGTGTACACTGAAATTTGAGTTTATATAAAGTAAGTAAAGGGATAGTAACGGATAATTAATAGTTAAATATTCTTTATCTGTTTGTTGAATGAATTGAACCAGATAATATCTGGTTACCATGTGGAAATATGAATTCGAATTCCAGATCATTCTATATATCTGATCAGACAAACAGATCAAATTCGAAGAACAGATTAATAAATAGATTTGAATTCAGATAATACTCTATTCGAGTCGAATTTGATCTGTTTACATTTTTATTTAAAAAGAATCATGGCCGAAAATGTAAAAGAGAAATTCAAATCCACATACTCATATCCAATTGCTCTGCCCGATTAGTATATGAAAAGTAAATCAAACATGCACAAGAGTGGAGAATAAAGACGATACTAACACTAGTATTCATCTATGAATATGGTGTAAGTGAATTTGAATATGGGATTGAGGGACATTGCATACAAACTAGTGTGAATATTGAACAACTAATTGAAAAGAAAGATGTAATGTAAAAATATGCTGAAAAAAAAGCTATTACATCGAGAAATCTATCCGTAAAAAATTGAATAGAATGTTAAGAAAAAGTCGAATTAAATAGAAGATATCAAGATGATTTTTTTTTTTTTTGTAAATACCGTATAAAAATGCATTTTAGGAAGCTTGTAATCTGAGATCCCATTGAAGGAAATCCCAGGTTTTGCACTGGCCAACAAAAGAGAAAATATGAGATAAATAGTAAATAAAATTGAAAAATTATGAAAATTTTATAATGGTTAGATTACAATCTGATATACAAGTTTTAAAAAGGATTTTTTTTTTTTTGATAATATATACGAAAAGTAATGTAATTGGCTACAGTTCACTACTGCCCTATTAGGGATAGTAGTGAGTTGTGCTCAATAAAAGTATAATAACTGTGAAAAAAAAAAATGGAGATCTATAAAAATGGAATGAAAGAGGAATTACCCCTCCACAACTTCCGTGAAGGGTGTTGTTTGGTTGGAAAGGCGTGTGCTCAAGTATAATCAATGCAACCTCAAATTGTTATGATGTACAACAACAATTCCTTATGATTCCAGTGCACGAATCTAAGCGGTTTAAACTCTTATCAGGTACGCGAGATACATATATGTTTGTCGGATCCCCAAAACATGGGAGGGGTCATTTCTTTATAGTTGGGAGGCTCCTTGGTCACTAATGAAGGTATATGAATGCTTCCAAATAAGGGTGTGATCTCTTTCCTTACTTGGAGAGAGATTTAGGTCTATTTATGGGAAGTGTATATTTCCATGAAGTGTGAAAAATTAACATATTTGTCACATGTGTTTTCTAGAATCTTTTAGGTGTCCTAGGGTCTTAGTGTGTGTCAAGGTACGCCCCTTAGGTGTCAAGAGGTACTAGATTTAGTCGAAGATCCATAGAATCCCTAAAAATTGTAGAACCTGGGTTCAAAAAGCATCGCTAGAGAGCATCCGACGTCGGTTCTGAGTTAGTATAACTCTGGCTCGAGTTGACTCGGGGGTTAGTCCAATTAGGTTTTTTGAGTCAATTTGGGATCAATCTATGGTATGTTGGGTGCTCTTGGTTAATTCTAGGCATGTCAAAGCCAACAACCAATTTTAAATATTTTGTTCAATTTATCAATCATCCTATGCCAGCACGGAAGCAAAAAATACTGCCTAGGTATGATTTAAGATCTCAACCATAAATACATGGACCATCTGCATCTCAAGGAGTTCCCATCTCATCATTACATATCTCTTTTAGGGGTGACAAAATGTTGTATCTACACTTATTAGGTTAGTCTAATCTCTAGTCCATGATATTATTTCTCATGTTCATGTTTTAGATTGATGCCACTTTTTTTAAATTATTTATTTATTTATTATTATTATTATTTTTTTTTTTTGCATTTAATCATGTTTTGCCATTGTTTTCACCTTACTGGGTTTTTTTTTTTTTTTTTTTTTTTTTTTTTTTTTTTTTTGTATTTTTTAGGCTTTTTCCTTATTTTTACAGGCTCGTTTCAATCCCTAAGGCTTATTAGTAATTTTTTTGTGTTTTTGTCATACATTAAATTTCATGATTATTTATTATTTTCTTGTTATGATTATCAGATTTTTATCTGTTTTGTTCATTTTGTTATATCTTACATATCATGTTTGTCTAGTGTATCATATTTGTTTCTTTACATTTCATATTACTAATTGTTACCTTGCAGTCGAACTTTCGGGTATGAGTCTTTTAAACTTAATCTCTTTATTTCAGTATTTTATTTCCTTTGTATAATGGTTTATACATGTTTTAGATTTATTTAACCAACTAATAAGAAGACTGATTTACATCGGGTGATCTGAGATGCCTAACACCTTCCTTGGGTTGTAAATTATACCCTTATTCATACCAAAGGTTCAACCAACTCCCCCATATTGGATAGTGTTTAAGTCATTCATTGTTTTGTGGGTCTTAAATCCTAATCTATGTGATGATTCTCTATTTTGGTTCACTCATTAGTTTGAGGGGGAGGACACGTGGTGATCCCACACTCGTGTCCCATATCCCCACAATGATAACATCAGAGTTAGGTTAGGTAGAGGTAGTAGAAGAAACTATGGTGAGAAAGGGCGTGTCGGTAGAACTCATGTGTAGCAAAAAACAGACAATGGGAACAGTGTGATGGTAGGTTTGAAAAACAAAAAAAAAAATGGAATAATGAGAATGGATCTAAGAGGAGGTTAGATCTAAGCGGCGAGGGATGCTATTAGGAAAAAAAGTTGTCTTTTCTTAGATCGGAGTTCAGCAAGGTTTATGGTTTCTTTGTTTAGAAGTTGAGAAAAATAGATAGGATCTTGAGGATAATAAAACAAATAAAATTCAATATAAGAGGAAGAAATATTTAACAAATTATCTAACAAAGCAAGTCATTCTTTTAATTTTCTAATTGCAAACATAATACAAGAAACCTTAAGTTTAAAAGAAGCAAACTTACATATGGTTGAATGATTACAGATTCGAACTCTTGAAGATAGCACTGAAAATTACAAAGCACACTCAAGAAAACTCTCACAAGATATCTTACAGAAGAAAGAAGAAAACTGCTAAATTCTAAACAAAACTTTGTAATATTTTCTCGTGGTGTCCTCTGAGAACGAAGAGTTCTCCTTTTATAGATTGCGGACACCAAAATTCAACAAATTGTGGTTGAGGGATGCTGATGGGCCTTGATGGAGATGGCGTTGAATAGGCATCCAATCAACTGATTGTGACAGTTGAACAGCCTACAGATAAGGTATTCTTATCACAAAGAAGGTACACCTAATAAGGTGTGGGGTCATCGTCATAAACTGATAAGCTTCAGCTGAAAGTCATTTTGTCCATAGTCCAAGTGTGTGACTGAGAATAAGCCACGAAAATATTCTCTGGCATTCCACATGGGAGGACCCACTGTTTTTTAGAAAAGTCTCAGAGAGGTGAATTATTAAAGTGTCCACTCGTGACACTCTCAATAATGCGCTTATTGTGCTGTGTGACGCATGCCAAGATGTCTATCTGACTAGAGTGGCACTAGATGTCTGTCTGACTAGAGTGGCACTACGTGTCTGATTATCACAGCACTAGGTCATGGTGCAACGGGACCTCTTGTACCCTCCCAGGTTTTTTTTTTTTAGAATAAGCCTTAGTAATCAAGCCGTTGAGCATATTGACTGCCATCATCCGAGGGAGGAAGAGGATGAGGACGGGGCAGGGTTGTCGGATTGAAGATTAAACTCGATAGTGGTAAGAATGCGCTCTTGGATCTGCTCATTAGATAAATATGGAAGATGATGCCGAGCAGCTTAAAACATGCTATAAAAAGTGTCTGAGCAGCTGTTGAAGGAGAAGGTGCAAGGGGTAGATCGGCACCGATGCCTCGTTTAGGCACAAAGCGAGAACCAGTTAATGGTAAAATATCAAATTTATCTGACCATTTTACTGAAAGATGATGTTCTAAATGAGGAACATAATTCTATTTTTCAAACTCATTAGTAGTCATCTGATATTTCCACTGAAGGATCCAGGGTACATCGTATAAGATATAGAATTGAACGAAGAGAGCCCGAGACTCCAGAGGTTGATTAAATTCTTTAAACTTGGTGACTGATTGCTGAAGAGCTTATGGGAGGAACTCTCCTGAAGGTGGTCTCCATATATAAAACCATTGGAGAAACCAGTTTGGTACACCTGATAAGGTGCGTTGAAGTCAAAACTTCACGAACCAGGAATAGGTCTCATGACCGTTCTGATAAAAGAAGATCATGTCCCAAGCTTTAACATAATCTACATAATTATAGGACCTTAGTTTAAGGCCGGTGACATTATGGAATTTGTGTTTGAATAAGGACAAAGGTCCCCATTCGTGATCCCGGATAATGTAAGATATATTAAGCTTGGAATAAGCCCGAACATGAGCAGATCTATAACAATGCTGAATTTGAGCACTTGGAGTTTCTTTAAGGATTCTTTCATAGAAGACACTGGTTTTATCGCCAGTGGATGGATGAAGGTGATCACGGAGGTAGATGGTGGCGATTTCGGAAGGAGTGTGGCAAAGATGGATGGATTCGATGGGGTTGACTGGAATAAAATTTGTTTCTATGAAGGGAGAGTGATTAGCAGCCTGTAAGATTAAGGCAGATGATGGAGACTGTGATGAGATAGGATTGGGATGTTCTTGGAGTTTCCTAGAGGATGTTGAGGCAACATCTTTGTTGGAAGAGACAGGGATGACAGCATTCTGCTTAGGAGCCCTGCAAAAACTCTCGAGTTAAAAGTCAGGTAGACTGTTAGTATCACCTTTAATGAACTCAATATCAAAGTCAAAAACAGAAAGTAGCGACTGCCATCGAGCAAAGATCTATTTTGAAGCTAGATTCTTCACGTCTTTCTTAAGGATATCTTTAGCCACCTTACAGTCCACACGAACCAAAAAATGTTGGTTAAGATTACTTTCAAATTTGGTTATACACAAAACGAGTGAAAGAATCTCTTTTTTTATTATTGAATTTTTTGTTGAGTGGGATTCCAAGTACCAGAAGTAAAACATGCTAAAACTTCTTTGGGAAGGTTAGAACATTTTTGCTTCAAGATACCACTGTATCCGAATTCGGATGCATCGGTCTCAACAATCTTAAAACAATCTGGTCGTGCTAAGCTTAAGCACGGAAGTTCTTTAGCTTTAAGTTTGATTTTACGGACAGAATCAGTATGTACAACTGTCCATGGTTCAGGTTGTTGTTTAAGCCTGTTAAATAAAGGTTTGGCATCCTTTGCTAAATCCTTATAGAAGTCAGCAATATAGTTTAGGCTACCAAGAAACCTTTGGAGTTGAGTCTTATCTGTTATTTCGTCAGAAAATTTATCCACAAACTGAATAGCTCGTTCTATGGGAATAATGGATCAAAATGAGATGTAATGTCCCAAGAATCGAACTTTAGTTTGAAATAAAATTATTTTCTTTGTAGAAACAACAAGTCCCGCTTGACGAATAACAAAGAAGAAAAGATTTAGATGTTTTCAATGCTGGAAAATGTCCTGGGAGTATATAAGGACATCATCAATATATACAATTATAAACTGTGAATATCGATTAAAGATATGATTCATAATATTTTGAAATTCAAAGGGAGCATTTTTAAGACCGAAAGGCATAACATTCCATTCGTATTGACTGAACGGGACAACAAAGGTTGTTTTATACCTATCGTTCTCTGCTATATAAATTTACCGGTATCCAGATTTCATATCAAACTTTGAAAATATGCTAAAGGCATATAATCTATTAAGAAGATTCCTCTTATTAGGGATAGGATACCGGATCCATTTAAGAACCTTACTTAAGGGTTTGTAGTTTATGACAAGTCTGGGTCCACCTCTTTCAATTTTAGCATTATTATTTACATAAAACGCAGTGCAGCTCCAGGGAGATTTACTGGGTCTGATAAGACCTTTAGCCAGGAGTTCAGAAATCTCCTTCTGACATGTTTCCCTTAAATGATCAGGCATTTGAGCTGCCCGAGCTTTAATGGGGATTTGGCTCTCGAAAAAGCTATCTTCGTATGGAAGAGTAACAACATATGTTTTCCTAGACCAAAATGCAGTAGGGATGTCTGAACAAACTTCCTTTACAAGTCGAGCTTGAAAGTTTTTAACTTGAACTTGAAAGGTAGGGTTATCAATTTTTTTTTGTATGCTTTTCTGTTGGATTTCAGATAACAAAGAGCATATGAATTTTTCTTTGGACTGAATTTGAGTCTAAATTTCATTTACCATATGAACCTTTGGGGGTTCGATGAAATAAAAAGTAACAGGGTGATTATTAACCACCCAGTGAAGACCGACTTTATCAATTTGTAAAGGATACAACTGAGAGAGAAATGGAGTGCCTAGAAGTACGAATTGAGAGAGTCCTTTTACCATAATAAAAGGAGTCTTCAGGCAGTGTCCATTATTACAAATCGAAGCAGAAGGGAGCTTATACTCAACCTGCATTCTAAATCCATCAGTTGTAACTAATTTCTGAGTCGTCTTCTCAAAGTATTACAAAGGTAGAAGCCCTTCGTTAATACAATTAATATCAGCACCTGAATCAATTAAGGCGATGGTTTTTAGGCTAAACTCTCAATTTACTACAATGTCAATCAAAAGATACCATCAATGAGTTTTAACCTATTAAATAGTGAGGATTTGAGCAACATCCGAAGAAACTGTAGCTGGAGTTACAGAGGTACTAGCTACTATATTTTGAGTTGCTAGTTTTTGAAAAGCGTTTCTTAAAGAAGCGTTTAGGCTTAGATTTATAATGTTTGGCCTGATATTTAGGCTTGAAAAACTTAGAGAGTTTTCTATAGGTTTTCTTGGATCGTGGAAGACGAACCTTTTCGAATCCAAATTGTTCACAGAAATCTCCAAGTTCTCTAAATCCAGCTTGTCTCTCTTTAGAAAATTATTTTTTGAGTTTTAGGTCTGTGTAGAGTTAAAGACCTCCATTGCATATTTCAGCAGCTAATTCTCCATAGGTGTATTGTTCGAAGGGAATAGTGCCGTTATACTTTGCCTTCAGTCTATACCTTACCTTTTGAGCAAACAAAGGGGGTAGACCAGAGATGAATTTTTCTTTCCAGATGGAGTTGTTACAATCATCTCTAGAAAAGACTTTGGTAAAAAATACGTCTCTATACCATCTATAATGAAATAGTGTAGGGCAACGAAGATTCATAAGTTGTTCTCTTGTTCGATCAACTAAAATTTCAGCTAGTCCAACAAAATGAAGAGTTGTAGTGTAAACTAATGTATTAATATTATCTTCTTGGGTAACATAAACAGTTCTTTGGGCATAAGACCCATCTTGAAGTTGTTCAGTATGTTGCTATGATACATTAGTAATAGAATTAATAATTTGTTGTCTAAATTCTTCAGACAAGTAAAAATCCCACCAACCACAAAGTTGGTCGGAAAATCCTGTTGCTATCATTTTAGCAACATCAGAATCAGATAAATGGTTAAGTTTTGCCGCTGTAGCATATATGAGCATCAGTTTTAAGAGATTGATGATTTGGTATTCGGATAAACCATCAATATTCCACTCAGAAATAGTATTACCATCGATTGAAAAATTAGCAAGTTCTCCTTCTAATTCAAATTGAAGATCGACAGGAGAAGGTTGAGGGTAGTAATAATTGGTTGGAGCGGTGGGCATAATTTTTCAAGCTTTCCTCATTACTTGATTTAGTTGAGGAATTGGCTTAGGAATTGCTGCCTATTAAGGTAGCATGGATTGGAATTCTTTCTCTGCTATTTCAATTTCAGAATCAGAAGGTTCAGCAAGAGAAAGAGTTAAAGCCTGTTTTTCTTCGAGTTTGTCTTTAGATACTTGAAGTTTACCAAGTCAAGTAACAATTTCATCAAGAATGGTAGACTTAGTTTTCTTTTTTGGGATATCTAAAGTTGGAGGACGTTTAAATAGAACAGATTGGTTACTTCTAGGTTGAGAAGCAGAAACCAGACTGTGGGTGCTTCTAGGTTGAGAAGCAAAAATTGGCCAAATGGCTTTATTGGTATGCTTAATTTTAGCATGGGAAGAAGACGGAGTAGAGGCCTTTAAGGAATCTATAATCATTTTTATATGAAGACTCTGGCTTCCTATAGACAGAAGACATAAGTTAGTAAAGTTATTTTGTTCAACAACTTAACTAAGATGAAATTCAGTCAATGGAGATCAACAACTTAACTAAGATGAAATTCAGTCAATGGAGATGAAGTATTACTAGATGTTTTAAGGGGGACAGCCATTTGATTAGTGCCTGCTTTTAAGGCCTGGAAAAGAGGGTGAACAGACTCAACTTTTGTTCCATCTTTAGAAATATAAGTGGTTGTTACCTTCTTAATTTCATTAACCTGTGGAGGGTTAAATGATTTTTCAAGAAGATATATCTTTAACCACTGGAAGAATGGAAGATTTATTTGATGAATTTCCATGTGAGAAACCCATTTTTCATGGAGCTCTTGCCGTTGAGGGTTGGAATAATATTCTTCAAAAATTTTCTTTTTCCATCATTCCTAACAGACTTATAATCCTGAATAAGGAATCACTTATTGATCTGGAACTTGGGTTCTTCAGTGATATGAAGTATCATGATTCCTCCTCCTGGGGCTTGCATATCAGAAGGAGATGGAGAAGAGGACCCAATTTCCGTATCATTAGGAGTAAGAGGAGGTTGATTATTAGCCTGGGAAGGTTCTCATTGAAGAGGACTGTAGATTGGTTGATTAACTTGAGAAGGAGTACGATTTGTACCCTGTAGATTTATTATACCATCAAAAGTCTCACTCTGAACTCTACGAGAATTATCGAATCTACAATCAAAAGTAATTTCAACATCACCAGAAAGAAGCTGGGTGATACAAGATGGAGTAGTTCTGATGGGTGGTTGAGGTTGAGCCACAGAGGTTAGAGTCTAGGAGTCAGGAAAGTTAACTTCTGACCATCTAATACACTAGGCCACAAATACTTAGGACTGGTTAGAATTAGCCTGGAAACAAACCGTCTGACTGTGAGGATCTATAACCTTGGCATTAGGGACGATGGTGGTCATAACCTTGTAATAGATACGATAAATTATTATGAGATTTTGAGTTCCCGGAGCAATATTGTATCCAGATGTTTTTAGGAATATGACAGTTCCATCAAGAATATTGGGATGTGTTAAGGACATGCTGAGATTTGGTCAACTTTGAAAATAAATTGGTCCTTCACAGAGACTGGTTTTGACTAGACCCATTATAGATTCATTAAAATTTAACATTCAGGCATCTCTTACAATAGCCAAAACCGCGCGATTTAACTCTAGCAGTGTTGAGGGTTTCAAGGCAACTTGCACCAATCCAATGTGGATAAACTTAAATCCACACTCTATATGCCTCTGAAGTTGGGAATTGGTCAAGAGTTGAATTTGTTTCTGATCAGAGGTAAGAGTATGGGTACTTTCACTAGTCTTAATAACATAATCACTGTGAAAAGCAAAAGTTCATTTATGGTATACCTTGGATTCAGGTATGCGGGGAATATTATAATTGTTGATTGCAACTTCTAAATTTTGAAAACACTTCTTCGGAATTGTGGAGTGAATCATTAGTCCTTTCGAATGTGCTAGCCCCTAAGGATGATGACCTTCTTGAGCTGGATCTAAAGTATGAAGCCATTGTTTAGAGGTTTGAGTCAACAAAGGTTCCGGTCAATATATCCTACTGTCAATCCCGCCTACTGTGAATACTAATTCACCTTCAAACGCCTATCCATGGCAACACAACTAAGTACGACTTGGGTGTAGGTCTATATGACAAAGGAGAAATACTACCAACTTAATGGTAGTGATGATAAATTCATGTTTAAGGAATTAAAAGAAAAAAGAGAAAGCAATGATGAAATTTGGGATGGGTGAGTGGCACATGGATTAATTTCACCGAGTGTAATTCCCACTATTAAAAGTGGGTTTGCAATGGCAATGGGTTTCAACTTTTCAACAGGTGCAGGATTTGCAGCTTTTCTCGTTTATTTCTAGGCAACATATTCATTTGGATACCCTAGCTTCTGATCCTTGCTCTTCATCTTTCCCTAACTCCAACTCACGGTCTTCCAGTCCTCTTTTTTCATGGTTTTTGGAGTCCCTCTTGTGGAAAAGGAAGTGGGATCTGTCTTATTTTATCTAATTTAGCCAATCACTTGTTTGAGGTTTTATTACTTGTGATTATATAGGATGCTTGTGCGTTATGATTACAATAGAATACTTCTTCGACTAATAAATTATGAATCTTGTAGCTTATTTTATTTAAAAAAATAAATAAATAAATAAAATAAATGAAATGAAATGATCCACCTCTAATGGATTATAAGTACCAATTATGTTTCTATAATGTAGCCTGTGTTATTAGTGTTTCCAGACTCTTGATGACTAATGCTATAACTTCAATCTTCTTCAATCATGCATTTTTTTTTTCCATTAACGTTTCTTCTCTTTATTTGAGCCAAGTCTAGCTTTGCATGGCATCCTTTTATGAGTTTATCATCATTCTATGACTGAAGAATTTGGCCTGAAATACTCAATTAGGTTTTCCCCAAAATGGGGAATAGTGTTATCACTTTTGTGATTCATCTTCAGGTCCGTCGCTCACGGTGAGTACCAACAATCCGTTAGGTCCTTATGACCTCTTTTCCTTTCTCCTTTCTCCTTTCTCCTTTCTTCTTCTTCTTTTTCTTTTTCTTTTTCTTTTTGTTTTTCTTCTTCTTCTTTTTTTTTTCTCTTCTTTTTTTATTCTTTTAGGGCCCGTTGTTTGATGGGGTTTTCCTGGGGTGGGATAGTTGTACGAACTATTCCACCCCATGGAATTTGAGGGTGTTTGGTTATCAAGGGGTGGGAGTTTGATTAAACAACAAAAAAAAACCGTGCAACTCCTGTCGGCCCATGTGGCTAGTAATTTCTCCCACCCCACTCCTTTGCAAAGTTTTGCCGATTTGGTGGGACTTTGCTGGTAAACACGAAGGAAACCAGTTGGGAGATGGCTCGAGAACACAACACCATGCTGCCTTGCCAATGCTTTAAGGTCCTCCACTATAGCTCCTTCTCTGCTCGGCGGATCCAAGATGAATATCTTCAGATTAGCAGGGGACATCAAGATTAAAAGAAAAAAAAAGTCGAAGAAGAAGAAGGTGAGATTGATAGATGAGCTAGGGCGGCCAAAGTCTTAGGCACTCGCGATCGATCTCACTACTTGCAAACGCCTTTGCAGCATGGACTGCAATATTTAAAAAAAAAAAAGAAAAAAAGAAAAAAGCTCGGAGAAGAAGAAGATGGAGGTCTGCAAGATTAGGGAAAAAAAAAGAGTGGAAGATCTAAGAAGAAGATGGAGATCTGCAAGAGTAGGAAACAAAATCCAGGAAGATCGAAGAAGAAGAAAAAGAAAATGGAGGTCTTAGGGGAGACTTGCAGCAACCGACTGTGTGCTCTGCAGCTCCGGCACCTCTTCACCTCCTCTACGTTGGTTCCCAACCATGGTACAGACTTTCTCCCTCTCCCTTTCCTATTTTCAGTCTCTAGAATCTTCCCCCAGGCAGAATAAACAAACTTAGTGGTGGAATGGAAAAATGGTGGTAAAGTGATGGTAAATTCATTTTACTTTCCTATCGATTACCCCATTACCACGTGGGACCCGGTTCCACAATAATCCCACCCTGGATGTCACACGCCATTCCACACATAATTGGAACGGTGACCGAGTTAACCCAAAACCTATCAGGATCACATGATGCAGTAACCATAGCACAACATACACACACTCTAAACCGATAAGATTATGTATATCAATGGAAGTCTTACATGTATTTATCTGTAAATTCCCCAATATTCGTGATACCCAAATTATATTACATAATATCTTTATATGTGGGCCCGCAGGTGTAGTATATACATAACAAATACAATTTAAATATCTAGAGTACAAAAGGGGTAACATTTCAAAATAATCAAAAATAGTCTCAATATGGTATCAATGTTGCTAACCCACAACATAGCTATCGCATGGGCATTCGGTCCCAGCTCTAGCTCCTCAGCCGGATATCCTGCAAGATCATCTAAAATGGTGTGCACACATGGAATGAGCTCAGTAGCCCAATAAGTGAAAAGAAAGACCACATAAGTATGCACAATACAAATGAACCTATATGCGTGCAGTTTATTTTATTATCTTAATCCACCTAGACAATAATTCTAAGTCATAGATTATGTGCTACTCGCAACCACAATGCCCGAATGCCCCGAGTTCGAGTCGTGAACCCCATCCTGTGATATGTCCATAGGGTTGCCAGAGAAGGCCAGCCGTTGGTACCAAAAAGTAAAATGGGCCTTGCCCTGCATTAATTTAAAAGCAATATGATTAGCCCTCTGTTATATCATTGAAATTTTTGACAGGGTATACCCAACACCTAAACTCCTGCTAGGAAGGGTCGTAGCACAGAGATGTGTCAATCCTAACCATATGCTCCTATGTGAGATAGTACGACTGCATAGTACCACTGTGTCCTATACCATGGACCACCAATGCATTCGTGTCCAAGCCGCCTACGGCATCTAGTCTAACAAACATCAAAATCAATAGTTATATTCACCCATCTCACATCATGGAACAAGAACAAGTATTTAACAATTAAAGATATAAACATATTAAATCATAATTGAATTTTATAATGCACACGCCAATGCATGTAATGGCATTCATAGATGACTAGTCTACACAATAATAAATGATGACATGACTAGTCTACAACCAGAATGACATGATGCAATGTCCTCTTCCCACTTACTTATTTGTGTACATTGATCACCCTTGGTACGAGGTAGATCCGGCGTGCAATGACACGAGTTCTAATGCAACCTATCATAAAGCGTTAGGTTCAGTATACATCCCCTTTAAGGTCATAACCAGTGAGGTTTGATGTTTTCAATGTGTTTAGAATCACAAAAGTAGGGTACCTGAGAAATTTGGGTCCAATCAAAATCTGAGAAGTCGAATTGGTAGGTTAACTAGCGGGTAAAGCACCCACCAGTCTTTGCTCGCCTGTCGGACCAGAAACACTACCTAGATCGACAAGCATGGCACCCACCAGTCCTTGTTCACCTATCGACCCAGGAATACTGCTTGGATCGACGGGCCAAGATCGACAGGCAAGGTACCCACCAATCCTTGCTCATCGGTCAAGCTAGCAGCGCACCCAGGACATAGAGGAGCTGGATTGGTGGGTCCTGTCCATTTCTAGGCACCCACCACTCGCGACTGAGGTTTTGCTGCTCTCTCCCATTCTTCATCCCACCTTGGGAAAACCATCAAGGGTTGATTCGACCGCATTTTTCACAAATCTAAGGCTCCAAATCATGATTCCAACCTAGATCTAAGGTCGATCCATGGTCTTAAGTGTGGATCTTCCCTCAAATCCTTCTCTTTAGCTTAAGGGATCAACGAAAGCTTCAAAAATCTTGTAAGTCTTCCTCTAAATCCTTCATAAACAACATATAGAATCTTTATTAAACTTTAGATTCACATTCTCAAGAGGTCACTTTGGGTTTCATAAAGGCTTAAGGAGTATGGAATTTAATCACCTCAAATTGTAGATCTCGAGATGAGGATCGCAAATCCGGTGTCGGATTCAAGAGATCTGACCCCGACAACGCACAACGATTGTTTCTTCCCCATTTTCTTCTTCCTTCCTCTCTCCTCTTTCTTCTTTTTCTCTCTTCTTTACTTTTCTCAACTACCGTTTGAAACAATAAATGAGGTGAAAGAGAGGTAATAAATCATATTTATAGTGGAGTAAAAATATTTAGTGACCAGATTGGTAGGTCACACTGGTGGGTCGACCCACTTATGACCACCCACCAGTCAGCTAGGACTTAGCCTAAACATTGGGATTTTCGATTGGGCTCGAGCTCCACCTCGACATGTGTTTCGCAACCTGTAGACTATTTATATACATACTCAACATAAAATATGGCTACGAACTTTTATTATGGGTACATGGCCTCATGATACATGCAAGTGCACGGCTTCTGTACGCAGACTACACTAGGCATTGACTCTAGCTCATTTGGCCAACCTGAGTTCAGAATCACTTTTACCATCATGTTCTATAAGGTACTTCTCCCGACTCGCTCAGGTTCAGGTCCTGCAAGACCAAATCGAACCAACAGGGAAATTACACTGGGTTTAGAAAGTAGGGTATCACATTTACCCCCTTTTAAAATTTTCGTCCTCAAAATTGGGGTATCTTGTTGTCCGAAAAGATGAGGATACTTGGCTTGAATGTCATCTTTTTTCTTCCAAGATGCTTCTTTAAGTGAATGATTGGCCCACCGGACTTTCAGAAAGGCGATGGAGCAATTGTAAAGAGTCTTTATTTTACGGTCTAGAATTTCAGTGAGCTGCTCTTCATAGGTCATATCAACTTCTAAATATTCAGGTTTCATAGGCAGCACATGTGATGAATCATGGATGTACCGCTTCAGCATAGACACGTGGAACATATTGTAAACATTGCTGAGAGAAGGCAGAAGTGCCAACATATAAGCTACGGAGCCAACTCGAGCCAAGATTTCAAATGGGCCAATATACCTCAGACTTAGCTTGCCCTTCCTATGGAATCTATGCAACCCTTTGGTAGGAGAAATTTTGAGGAACACTTTGTTCCCTTCTTGGAATTCAATGTCCTTCCTGTGGTTGTTTACATAGCTCTTTTGATGTGATTGGGCTGTTCTAATTCTTTCCTGAATGGTGTCGACCTTGTCACACATCATCGGTATCATCTCTGGTCCAAGCATCTGTCGCTCACCTACTTCATCCCAGTATAGGGGTGTTCTACACTTTTTTCCATACAATGCCTCATAAGGAGCCATTCCGATTGTGGCTTAATAGCTATTATTATAAGCAAACTCCATGAGAGGTATGCATTCTTCCCAACTGCCGCTCATTTTTGTTGCACAAGCCTTGAGCATATCTTCTAGTATCTGTATGGTTCGTTCTGATTGCCCATCAGTCTGTGGATGAAAAGTAGTACTTATATTCACTTGTGTCCCCAGGGCTTGTGTTTGAGATTTAAAATGTAACCGCAAGCGTACGGATCAGTGTAGCTACGGGTCGAACACAGGAAGAACAACCACTTTATTTTTTTATTTTTTTTAATAATGCGAAAGTGAACCGATTAATGGTTGTAATCTAATTCTAATTACCATCCTAAACATATGTATCTAAAATAACGTCCTAATCATTCGTCATCTAAGAATTTAAAGACGCAAGCCACGCAATTAAAAAAAATAAATAAATAAAGGAAAAAAATGCTGAAATAAAAATAAAGTAAAAGAAAGGGGATAAAGCTAGAGAGAGACTCACAAGTAGGTTTCTCTACTTAGTCCGAGG
>NC_056565.1:37396896-37426332 GCF_013358625.1 Macadamia integrifolia
TGCCCTTAGTGCTTTAAGTGAGTGAAAAGCAGGAAATCTTCAACAAAATTCTCTAAAAAAAAAACATGAGATTCGAACTTGAGAACTCTTGGTGAGCAAGGGAATTTTGCACACCATAGCTCACCAACTACACTAGGTAGTTGTTGTTACCAAAAATGAATCTTCAATCACTTAAGGATGTGGTCCATCGATCCTTATGGCATTTGGAGTATTCCTTGTACCTCTGAGACAATTGCAAACGGGCTGGTTCTGCATCTCGGTTCAGTTCTGATCCATTATTCTTTTTCTGGCCTGAAAAGAATAATCACTTGTACGAGTAACCAAACGAATGCGTACTTTTAATTGGACACGTCCATCTTGCTCAGAATTTTATCATCTTCGCAACCATGAAAAGAAATAGGACCTCTTTACGTGTAAAATTAGAGATATAGCGCCCGATAATCCTTAAGGCCTTGAAAATATAAAACCTGTAAAAAGAGAGTAAAACCCAAGGTAGCTCCATTCTAAATATGTAAAATGCATGTTTTACTACCCTAGATTTCACACATAAATGTGCTCATCAGCTTGTTAGAGACTCTTCTAGAACCTAGATGTGAATCTCGGGTCTCTATTTGACACAATGCTTACCGGTACTCCATGTAGACGGACTACGTTTTCCATATAAAGTTAGGCTAACTTGTCCAAGGGGTAATTGGTCTTGATCGGAATAAAATGAGTAGTCTTCGTAAGACTATCAACTACCACCCAAATTGCATCCATTCCCTTGGGCGTACGGGGTAGGCCTGTGACAAAGTCCATGGTGATCCTGTTCCATTTCCACTCCGGTACAGGGAGTGGCTGAAGAGTGCCATATGGTTGATGTCTTTTTGCCTTGACCTTCTGACACACGAGACATTTTACTACATAAAAGGCAATAGTAGTCTTCATTATTGGCCACCAATAGCTTTGTTCAAGATCCTTATACATCTTTGTACTTCTAGGATGAAGTGAGTATTCGAAACTGTGTGCTTCTTTCACAATCTTATCTTGTATCACCATGTCATCAGGCACACATAATCTGTCCCAAAATAGTAATGCCCTATCATTGGCTATTGTGAAGTCAGGGTTATTCATTGCCTGCTCTTGAATTTTCAGCATGATCCTTTGCAGCTCAGGATGCAATGATTGTTTTGTTATCACCTCTTGTCTAATGGATGGATGTACCTGTAAGGCTGACAAAGATATAATCAACTGCTTAACATCATTTGGTTGATACTCAAGCTCCAATGTTGCTCCCTCATATAGGAGAATTTCATCCATTAGCATTGCCTCTTGTGTAAGCTGTGGATTGACAGCCAAGTATGAAAGTGAAACTGTCTGAACCTTCTGACTTAGAGCGTCAACCACCACATTAGCCTTACTTGGGTGATACTGAATATCACAATTATAATCCTTCATCAGTTCAAGCCACCTTCTCTGCCTCATATTTAAATCTCGTTGGGAGAAGAAGTATTTAAGGCTTTTGTGATCACTATATATTTCATACTTCTCCCCATACAGGTAATGACGCCAGATCTTCAAGGCAAAGATGACTGCTGCTAGTTCTAAATCATGAGTGGGATGGTTCTTCTCATACTCCTTGAATTGCCTGGATGCATATGCTACCACCTTGCTGTGTTACATGAGAACACAACCCAGCCCTACCTTTTTTTATGAAGTAGATTTTTTTATTGGGGTAGAGATCAGGTAGATCTATTCTACCAAAAAAAAGAAATCAGGTAGATCTACATAATCCGAATCCATGGGTTTATTCTATCAAAAAACAGCACTTAATATTTTTTTTGGGGGGGTTGGGGGGAGGTGGGGGTTTAATGGGGATATACGTGCACAAGACTGTCTAAAAGTGAGAACCAGATGTCTTTTTACCAAAAAACACAAAACGAACCAGAGGTCCCGAGCGCCAACTCAACCACGTTTTAAGTACTAACAAAGGCAAATATAATAGGACGAAATTGTCACGATTCACAAATACAGAGTGACCCTTCCTTCTTCAGTCACCCACAAGCCACAACAGGCAACAATACCACCAATACGTCCACCAAATATAAACGCCATTTCCTTTTCTCTTCCCAAGGCATGCAGAAGCAGAACTTCCCCCCACCTCTAAATTCCCCTCGGTGACCCCTTCCCGTCTTCTGCTCCGGTCAAAGGGGTCGTCTCTTCTTCTTCTTCTTCTTCTTCTTCTTCTTCATCTCTGTCCGGAGAGAGAGATAGAGAGAGAAAAAAATACAGAAGATAGAAAAAACCCCAATTCGATCTCCTTCATTTGAACCCAAGAAGCTCTGCAATTGAGAGACACAGAGAGAGAAAAATAAGAAGAGATGTCGGAGACGGCAATATCAGACCCTGAGGGTGTCGATGGAGTTCGCATGACATGGGGCGTATGGCCACGAACAAAGGTGGAAGCGAGCAAATGCGTGATCCCAATCGCAGCGACGATCTCTCCGATCCGACCTCACCCAGACATCCCAACCCTTCCTTACATACCTCTCCGCTGCAAGACGTGTACTTGCATCCTCAACCCATACTGTCGCGTCGACTTCACCGCCAAAATCTGGATCTGCCCTTTCTGCTTCCAACGCAACCATTTCCCTCAGCATTACTCCATGATCTCCGAAACCAATGTCCCTGCTGAACTGTACCCTCAATATACCACCGTAGAATACGCCTTCACACCTTCAGTCCCTGAAGCTGCCTCCCCTGTGTTCCTCTTCGTTCTCGACACCTGTGTAATTAAGGAGGAGCTAGGATTTGCCAAATCTGCGCTGAAGCAGGCTATTGGGTTGTTGCCTGATAATGCCCTAGTTGGTTTCATCTCGTTTGGTACGCAGGTCCAGGTTCATGAGCTTGGCTTCTCGGATCTGACCAAGGTTTATGTCTTCCGTGGCACGAAAGATATCTCTAAGGATCAGGTTTTGGATCAATTGGGCCTCAGCGCTGCTGCGCATAGACCTGCACCTGGGTATCCCAAGGGAGGTCAGCAAGGGTTGATGAATTCGTCTCTTGTTAATCGGTTCTTGCTTCCCGCCTCCGAATGTGAATACGCCCTTAATTCGGTAAGACTAGCTATCTATTGATGGTGGTTTGAGTTAGTTTTCCTACAATTGAGGTTTTGTTTTGGGAATTGAGATATTATGATATTTGGGATTGTGTATATTTTGATCGAGAGCCATATTTTTTGAATGAAAAATTTCAGCTACTTGATGAATTACAAACGGATCAATGGCCGGTGCAACCTGGAAATCGGGCATTGCGTTGCACGGGTGTTGCTCTTAGTGTTGCTGCGGGTCTTCTAGGGGCTTGCTTGCCTGGTACTGGTGCGAGGATTATAGCTTTAGTGGGTGGCCCATGCACTGAAGGCCCTGGCACGGTAAACTTCTTAATTATTATCTGTTTTGTTTTTCTACTTTATTAATCTCCTTAGTTGTTTTGCCCATCCCGTGGAAATACCTCGTTGTTTTAGTTTTCTTATGGTGTTTGAGACAATTCTCGATTTTTTGTTTGACTGGAACCGACTGTAAGGTGGGATTGATTTTTCACCCCTCTACATTCTGCAAATTGCATCTTTCGTGATCTTATGCTGCTAAATCTAAAATATAAATAATGTCAAGAGTGTCACTAAATCTAAATTTAGGCTGTGTATTGATCTTTAAAATGAATTTGGACAGTTACATGTCTTTTGTACTTAAACACCCCCGCCCCTTATATTGATGGTATGCATAAAGAAAGCTATCAATATGGTGTCAATTTCTGTGGTAAACGTTGCTGTACTTGGGGGAGATTGACTGTTAACTGTTAAGTTAGGAATCTAAAAGAAGGAATTCATTAATAACATGTATAGACTAACTTCTGAGAGATGAAGCCAAAGATAATTTTTTCTTGACTTAGGAAGCTAAGATTATTGGGATATGCACACGTTTAGGTTGCTAGAGATAACTAAGGCACCGTTTGACAACGTTCCGTTTTTACTGTTTCTGCATTTTCTTGTTCCCAGAAACGGAGAAGGAACCTAAAAAGACGTTTGATAAAGTTGTTCCATTTCACCCGTTTCTAGAAACATAAATCAAAATTTATACCTATTTACAATTCTAGAAACAACTTTGACGAAACAAGTCTGACTTGTTTCGTCATTTCTAGAAACGAATTTGAGAGAAAAAAAGGCTGTTGTGCTCGATAAATCTCTCAACTATTTAAACCTAAAAAGACGCAATCGAGCCCTCTCTCCCTTTTGGGTATCCGATTATACTATTGAGTTTTTTAGTGGCATTATGTCTACAAAAAACGTTTCGAGAAACAAGTTTATCAAACACCAAAAAATCCGTTTTTGTTTCCGGAAACGTGAAAATCGTCTCTGCTGTTTCTAGACACAGAAACAGCAGAAACATTATCAAACGGTGCCTAAGAAGCAAATGGTTGATTTTGTGGCTTTCTTTCTAGAAGTTTGAGTTGGGAAGAAGGGCCTCTTTCTTTACTTTCATTACCATCTAATGCCAAGAAAGTAGAACTTTCATATTTTGTGTATTGAAACCATTAAAATCCTAATGTCTGGGGAATTAGGGGTGTGGAACAGGATCATTGTGCTAGAAAGAGGACAGTTGAAGTTGTCTTTCCACTTCAACTCAGATAACAACTGATGCAGTACCCAGCCAGTAGAACGAAGAGGAGGAAGACATGCAGTTAGGTTGGTCCAAGTTTGGACCAGTTTTCTGGTTCATTCTGGTCACTTGAAACCTCCAAGTCATGGGGTCTAGGGTTGGATTCTTTTTTCTTTATTTGATTTGTTATTTACGTGTGTGTTGGATTAGGGACTCTATAAGTCTAGCCCTGTTTGAATTATTTATTCAGATATGGGTTTCTTTTTTCAGTTTTGGTCTGGTCTTAGTTATTATTTTATTAGTTGAGTCAGTTTAGGGCTCCCCTAACCGGCTGGTGGTCGATGGAGGTTTTAGAATCAGATTAAGTTTGTTTTTTTCCCCAGCACTATTTAAATATGTAAAGGCTAATAGCCGACCCCACGATTTGACATGAATGAAGCTGAAGCTTTCAGCTCAGTTTGATCTGTCGATTTCAGAGTGTTTTGGCATCTGTGGATTCAGGCGTGTACTTCTGTGGATTCCGTAAATGAAATCAGGTGGATTCCTGGTTCTATTTCTCCCTTTTATCTCTCCTCTCTTCCTTTGAAATCAGGTCAGTTCTTCCTATTTACTTCAACTGTGATTTCTTTATCTGTTAAAAATTTTCAGTTCTAATTCTTATGTTATTTTTAGTTTCAGTTAACCATGGATCAGTCCCTGCTGTTTCATGCTATTGAAATGCTTAATGAGTTGCTAGTTCAGATTCTGCTTGATGGATTATGATTATGATTTCTAGAATCTAATTGCCATCCATTGCGAATTCCTCACACTGGTGTCTATGATGCAGATTCTTCACCAAACTAGGCTTGTTTTATTAGGAATAAGCCTAGGGTTGGGTTCCATACATGTTGGGCCTTTGATCCCAAGTGACAATTGTTTTGGAATGTAGTGGGCCACTTTTATGGGTCTAAAAGAGGGGCTCTAAGGCTGAGTACGTGATTATCAGTTAGTTTTCTTTTTTCATTAGTTTCCTTTTAAGTTGGGTTTAATTTAAGTTATATTGATTTCTTAGGAGTCAAGTTATTAGATGAGACAAGTCATTAATAGTTAGTTTCCTTTTTCAACTAGTTTCTAATTTCAGTTTTTAGTAACTATTGTATTAGGAGAATATTTGGTTTCCATTTTTGAGGAACCTTCTATTTTGTAATTCTCTCCCCCTTCAACATTATAAATAAAGAGGAAGAGGCTCCTAAAAAAACGAGATGATTTTGATAAAAAAAAATTAATGGCTGTTGCTATTGTCTTCTTCATGAAGAGTTGTCTTGTGTTTGATCAAGGCTGTGATGGAATTGGTGTTTGATCCAATTGACTCTCTGCGGTGTGAAGCTCGAGAGGTCCTCTTCTACTTTTCTTTCTTCTTCTTCTTTGCTGTTCAAGGTGTTACAGATCTGTCATAAGTAAACAGGTATTTAAATCACTTCTCTCAATTCTGTCCAGAGATAAAGAAGGTTCTGTGAGAATTTTTCAGATTCTGCCCAATAGGGTAATTCTGTCCCTTTCTGTTCCTGTGAATGGTATTCTGGTTATGCTCTGTTAAGGACTTATTTCTGTGCTCGAGTTCATCCTATTTTCTGGTTTATAATCTGAATTAATAGAGGACAACTTTGGGGTTCGAATTCTGATTGCAGAGAATTATTTCTTCATTAATTCTGATCTGTGGAATTATTGTCCCACATTGGGTGATATTGGTTGTTCTTTGATTGAAAGTTCCTGCAGATTGAGACTTGGTTAGACCCCTACCCTAGTCTACATTAGTCTATTGACCAAATCAGTTCGTGATTAGCTGTTTTGAGCCATCAAAGTCCAACTATCGAATTCTCAAACTTGTCTGGATTTTATCTCCTAGTGCTAGTCTACTCGCTTTTAAATTTTATTGACATATTCTTCCTACTAAACAGTCCACTCGACCAGAAATTTAGGCCACATGATGTGGGAAACCTGGGTTACAAAACCTGATTCCAGTTCACTATGGGCCCACCCAAATACTACAACACTAAAATAATTGAGTGGATGGAAAATCTGTAATTAACGGGAGTTCAAGCTAAGAAAGAAAATGAATAATATATGGGTAATACTGTAATAGTGAAGTTCTATAGAAGGGGCAAACTTGCAATGAAATATAACATTAGAGATATAGTGGAATAAATGACAAGTGAGGGTTAAATCTGTTAAAACAGAATAAAAAAGGGATTTAAAGAACAACCGTGGGTTGTCTTCAACCTCAAGATGTCTCAGCTATTTACGAAACTAGAGATTCCAGTGGAAATCTCTGCTGGTTTTGAAGGATACAACTCACTAACCTTTGATCCTTTCAATCTGAAGTCTCAAGCTTTGGTTTGCAGCATCTAGGGCTCTTAGAAACACTAAAATAACATATCCAATATTGGAGTATTGTGATGATAATCAATGTTTGAAACATGTATGAGCAGTGGTTCACAAAGAGGTTTGAATCAGGCTGTGAAACTCACAGCAGGAAGGCCGAATAGGGAAGGGGAACCTACAGTTTGAATCGCCCAGAAAAGGGGTTCCTTCGACCCTATTCTCAAGAAGAAAAGAAAGGGGGAGAGATAACAAAGGCCAAGGAGAGGGCCTGTTGTTACTTCCTGGAGAAGAATAAAAGAAGAAGAAGAAGTAAAGGGAGAGAGAAAGGAGGTATCACATGGAAGGAGAAAGGGGGGGGGGGAATCACACGCACAGCCACCCAACTTCAAGCAAACACAATCACAAATTCATTCTTTTCAACCAAATCCCAATCGTTGGGTACATACAAATTTATAAAGGGAAACAACTCCTAATCTAGAACTGAAATTAAACTTGACTCTAACTTGGACCCATAAGATTTAAATAAAATTCTAAATTGACTTTATCACTAATTAAACTGTTAAAACTAAGATGAATATTACAAGATAAATCCAAATAATAAAATAAAATAAATATCTTATTGGTCCCAAGAACCAATTGGACCCGGTTCATTGCCATCTGGATTCCCAAATGGGTTCGAGTCGACCCAGGGAAATGCTCCTGCATTACCATGTTTGGTAACATTCTATTCTGAGGAAGTGTTTTGACTTAGAAGCAAGGATTAAAGTATTGGAATCGCTATATCGGTCAGTCAAAATTAAGATACATATCGGAGGGTATCGTGTCGTATCGGAGATACGCTAAGATACGATAAAGATACCTACATAAATGGATAGGAAACACTTTTTTAAACACTTTTGCATAAAAAATTTGTTAAAAAAAAAAACTATTGATAACGTGTATTATGCAAAACAATAAATTGAGGGTATCGCACTAAGAATTCAAGGTTTGTAGTTGTCCCATAAATGTAAAATCTTTATTCCCAACCTTGATTTTCACTTTAGTTTGAGAAAAATATGGCTGATATCAATTTTGGAACAAAAACCCCTCAAAAAATCATGTTTTTTCTGAAAAATTACCCATTTTGGCTATTATATGACCATAGCGCACTGTATCGGTACGTACCGATACTCACCGATACGTATCGATACTCATCGATACGTATCAATTGATACATACCGATACTCACCGATATGTATCGATACATACCAAAACGTACATTTCACCTCGCTTTTATATTTTCCATAGAGTACTAGTGTGCATCGTATCGTATCAGTGTGTATTGGTGCATATTGGTATATATTATAGGATATATATCGATACGAAAGGATTTTAAAAATTTCATGTATCGTATTGGTGTGTATCGTATCGGTTGGCTAAATTTAAGATACGTATCGGAGGGTATCGTATCGGTATCGGAGATACTTTAAACCATGCTTAGAAGTATGGGGGGGTTTTTTTTTTTTTTGGGAAGTACTTCTGCGGGAGTGAAACACGTTTGGTAACAGGGTGTAAAAAGTATTTCTGAATCAGAAAAGAAAGACACATTTGGAATGTACTTTAAGAGAAGCATTTCTGGCACTTCGACAACACCCAATTTCAATATTGAATGAATGATACATTGGGTTTTAAGTAGGATTTTTAAATAAAAATTACTGTTACACCAACTATATACTGACCATGTGGCATCATTAAACTATACTTGCGGGTGCTGCTATCAATGTGCCCTTTTCTTACCTCTCTGAACCTTGATGATTCCTTGGTGCCAAAGAAGGCTTGCATGTACAAGATGATGGAGCCAAGTTGCTGTTTTGGCCACTGAGTCTAATTTAATTATTTTCTTTCTTTCAAAAAGCTAAAAGAAAGGGCAAATTACTACATAGGGAGACCAAACAAGGGTGACGAGTAGGAACATGAACACCAAATTATCACCTTGTAAAATGGAGTTTTTTGCAAGATAGGACAGGAACAGATCAACCATGAAAAAGTGCAGAAGACAGAAAAACCATGAAATAGACGGGACTTGATCTTAGAGGTACTATGAAGTGGAGCAAAAGGGATCCCATAGACAACCATTTTCCTCACCTCATCAAGCTCGCTATCTATCGCATTTTGATCGGATGGTACTCCAGGATCGCCTAATCGCATGTGGGAACAAAATCAATCCTAATGAAGAAAAGAAAATCTTCCAGAAGAAACATGAAGAAAGAACTGATTTTGTTCATGGATATCTCTTTAAAATTCCTACAAGAGGAGCTATAAGGGTTCTTTGTGTAGGAGAGATGGATGGAGACTCTGTTAAGTCACAGATCTGTTAAAACCTATATGATCGAACAGAAAAGAAGAAATTTTCATTAAAAAAAAGAAAAGGAAATGCAAGGTAAGGAGGAGCAACTGAATTACAGCTAGGGTTCTGAATATACCAGAGACCATAGAAGCAAGACAGATATTGACCGAGTGATGGTTACAATTTCTTTCTATCCACGCTTAAGAAGAAGAGAGAACAGAGAGATTGGAGAAAGGAAGGGAGATTGATAGTGGTCTTTGTAGTCAGAGATGAAGCCCTTTGAATAGTTGATTTTGTTCCTTGTGTTTTGTTCCCAGAATAAAGAAGCATCTTTTTTGGGGGGGTTCCATATGCCCGGTTCACTTCGGGAGAACAGGAAAACGATCTGGACTTACCAAACTCTTTTCCACTGTCTTTTTATTCCAGCAGAAAAAAAAGAAAAAAAAAACACTGGAAATACTTTTTCAGAGTGTTACAAAACGCAGTGTTAGCCACAGGAGACCTGTCTTTCATCTCTTATAATTTTCTGTATTACAAAACGCAGTGTTAGCCACATCAGACCTGTCTTTCATCTCTTATAATATTTCTATGTTTGCTAGTTGGTTTGTTACTCCCTGCAATTCTGGCTTTTCTTGAGGTTTCTTAATCCTAATCCCCTTAGGTGCCTATAAACCCCTT
Organism: Macadamia integrifolia; assembly: GCF_013358625.1. Lineage (NCBI taxonomy): Eukaryota > Viridiplantae > Streptophyta > Magnoliopsida > Proteales > Proteaceae > Macadamia > Macadamia integrifolia. The sequence goes on from NC_056565.1 coordinate 37,406,896, forward strand.
CAACAGGTCTCCAATGCCTTGTGAGGAGTCTCATCTCCTCATAAGGTATCAGGAAACTGGAGTCTTTCAGAGTTGAAGTTTTTGTTTGGATCTTTAGCTCTTGGAGAATTACTAACAGCAGATAATTCAATGAAAAGAGGGAATGGTTTTTCTTTCCCAGATTGGTAGGCAGTAGGCCTGATAATTCATGACCTCTTAATTTTGAGGTTTTGGACCTTGCCAACTGGGCCTACCCCTTTGGATTCAGTTGGGAATGATTTCATGTCATGCTGTGGGAGGGAGATGTTCTTTGTACTTTTTTGCATATTTGTCGTACATTGGATTAGATACAATACAATATGATGCAAATGGTCGTGCAATGCCCATGACCAATTTATAAGATTTGTTCCCTTTTTGTGCTTATTAAAAAAAAAGAATTTATTTTAACTGGTGTGGTAAATTGGTAATGGATTGCTAGTTGTTATTAAATTTATACAGGATGAGCTGCTTTTCATTTAACGGTATATGTGCTAGTATAGTCCTTCTAAATCTCCATAATGAAACAATTTACACCGCAATATAGAAATGTTAATGTGGGCCATTTCTGCCCTGTTTCATGCTGCTAAATCTTCTTTGAAAATTGAAATTGGGGTTCTACTTATTTTATGTTAGCTTTGCTTCATAATTATGTGAGATTTTGTTTGTTTATTTGTATAAGATATTCTGGATATTGATGGATTGAATAATTTACAGATTGTGTCAAAAGATCTGTCAGAGCCGGTACGTTCGCATAAAGATCTTGACAAGGATGCAGCACCACATTTTCATAAAGCTGTGAAATTTTATGAGAATCTTGCCAAGCAACTTGTTAGCCAGGGACATGTCTTGGATCTTTTTGCTTCTGCACTTGATCAGGTTAAGAGTGGTTTCATCTTTAATTTGAGTTTTTCCTTGTTCTTGTCATATTTAGTTATGGCTGCATGCATACTTTCCTAAACAGGATTTCTATCTGAGCTTTCTACTTTTGATGCATTTAAGTGGAAAAAATACACACAACCTCGTAATATTAAATGATCCCTATGTGCTATCCCAACTTGATTTCCAGACATTTAAAAAGTTCTTTATTTGTATTACGTTTTTTTGTATTCACTCTTCATTTTTTTTCTCTTCTCTCCCGGTCAATATATTGGGAAGAGGTCAAATGTGAAAATAAATAAATAAATAGATAAATATAAAATTCCAAATTGATGAAAGAGGCCGCATGAAATTGCATCTGCTACATTAGTTATAGCCATGCTAGTTGGATGGTTGTAGAAACGATGAGCTCATGGTCTGTTCTCCTTTCACAGTATATTTTTGATGAGCAATCATTTCCGAAAAGGAAGCTTGTAAATACCACCTAGTAATCATGCTTTGCCCTTAATGATACAAAACTTTTCAGGTTGGGGTTGCAGAGATGAAAGTAGTCATTGAAAAGTCAGGTGGCCTTGTTGTTCTGGCTGAAAGTTTTGGCCATCCTGTGTTTAAAGACTCTTTCAGACGTGTATTCGAGGATGGTGAACAGTCTCTTGGCCTTTGCTTCAAGTGAGTTCCCTACAGTTTCCTTGCTCTAACCTGGTATAGCATGATGCAGTTGTGTTATCGTGTATTCGTATCCATTTGATGTAAATTGTGCGAGTGGATTGATATAATTGGTAATATTGAATGTAGTTTGTCATGGACATGTTCACCATGTGACAGCAGCAGGTCCTAGCATTTTCTTTCTGTGTCCCTCATGATTGTCTTCATCTTAACAAGGGATTCTTTTGGGTGCTGTGGGGGTAGCAAAAGAATATATGCTTGGATCTCTCTCTCTCTGGGTGGGTGGGTGGGTGGGGTGCATGGGTGCATTAGGTTCGTTTATCTCCTAGAATATTTACAAAATTTACATATTTGGGTGCATACTGTTCGTAGCAGTTTATTACTTGGAAGGCTAATTTAACTTGCTTTTGACATGTAAGGAACTAAGGATGTGCTCCGACGCATGTTTTAATATATAATTTGGGATAAACACTAATATTTGGTGGCATCACTAATGCCATGTTTGTTAATTTTGTTGAGTCTGCTCAGATGTGCAAATACTTTGGTTGATGTGCATTATTATGACTGAATAGTTTTTCATTATGGTCCTCATTATATACTACTTTTATTACAGTGGGACTCTTGAGATCAACTGTTCAAAGGAGATCAAAATTCAGGGAATCATTGGTCCATGTTCTTCTTTGGAGAAGGTTGCCCATTTACCCAATCAGATGTGATCTTTCTTTGAATTTTGCATACACAGCAGCTAATTCTTAAACAATAATCTATCAACACTTTCCAATTTTATTGAATAGGATTTTATACTGACTATAAATTGTAATTCTATTTTAAATATTGCAGAAAGGACCTTCTTGTGCAGATACAGTTATTGGGCAAGGGAACACAACAGCATGGAAGATGTGTGGTCTTGATAAGAGGACTTGCTTGACAGTCTTCTTTGACATCTCACCCAGTGATCGGTCAAATCCACAGGGAGCTTTAAATCCACAGTTGTACTTGCAATTTTTGACAAAGTATGCTTCTGCATTTCATCAAGCGTCTTCTTTCATGTATTAGTCAATTTTAGTTAATATTGCAACTTTATTGCTTATGATGTTGACTGCTTTGTATGGTCTTTTATTTGTTTTTTACTGTAGTTATCAGAATCCTGAGGGACAAATGAGGCTTCGAGTAATGACTGTTACAAGGAGATGGGTGGATAGTGCCTCTAATGCAGAGGTTAGATGCATGAAATTCAGTCATTGTTTTCTTAGAGTAGTACATTGAGAACCTTTTCATGCATTGGGACTCTGAAGTCCTTGCCTTGTGCACTGCAAATTTTCTGCAAATGAGGCTTCTTATTGGGTCATATTCTTTTACCACAGTAATCCACTGTTGCATTTGTTAATAAAGAGAAATTTAAGGTGAACCAGTCAAGATCCAAGGGCTTTTTATAATCCAAATAGCACAAAGGCTGTCAGCTTGGATAGGATTTCCTACGAACTCGAGTGTTATCATTGAAATTGCAAGTTTCTTTCATGGTTGATTTAACTCTTTCTGACTATTGTGTTGATATTCTCTCTCAATTTTGCTTCATGACATATCATATTGTTAATGTTTCCATTTGCAGGAATTGGTAGAAGGGTTTGACCAGGAGACTGCTGCTGTTGTAATGGCAAGATTAACTTCGTTAAAAATGGAGATGGAGGTATTTTTGAATTTTTCATAGATTGTTCTGTTGAGGCAACGGGTTGGTGGGGTTTATGACTAGTTTTGCTTATTCTTGTCATCTAATTGAGTTGCTTGTTTATTTTTATGTGTATTAGTTTAATTAACTGAAATGCTGTTCCTTTCAAACATTAAGATCATGTAATTATTGTGTTCTTTGTACTTTTCTTTATTTAAGCTGGAACTATGGAGGAATTTTTTCCTTTTGGAATCAATAATTCCATGGAGTGGAACAGATGAAGCCTGTCTGCCATTTAAAAGTGCATTCAGTAGTCTCACATTATTTCTTTTTCATCGTATCAAATTTTCTCTATGACTTCTTTAAGTGACAAGAGCTTTTCTGATTGAGTGAATGTAAGTGTTACTTATTCCTAGATGTATTATACTTTCATACTTGCAGGAAGAGTTTGATGCTACAAGATGGCTGGATCGGTCCCTCATCCGTCTGTGTTCCAGATTTGGTGACTATCGGAAGGATGATCCTTCTTCTTTCACATTAAATCCTAATTTCTCACTATTTCCACAGTTTATATTTAATCTCCGGCGATCACAGTTTGTTCAGGTAAGCTGTGGAGCTGTATTTATGACTGGAAGCTTCTTTTTCCTATTTTCCTTATATTTATTTATATACTTACCTGGTTTTGCAGGTTTTTAACAATAGTCCAGATGAGACTGCCTACTTCCGCATGTTATTAAACAGGGAGCATATCCACAACTCTGTGGTCATGATACAACCATCACTAATTTCATATTCATTTAGTTCACCTCCGGCACCAGCATTGTTGGATGTTGCTTCAATTGCTGCCGATCGTACCCTCTTGTTGGATGCATATTTCAGTGTAGTTATATTCCATGGAATGACAATAGCTCAGTGGCGTAATGTGGGTTACCAAAATCAGCCAGAACATCAGGTATGCACTTATAACCCTCATGCAGGGAGATGAGAGTTTGCTGAGGCTGATCCATGTTAGCTGCTACTATTGGTTGATCCAAGCTGACTTTAGGTAAATGTCAGCTGAGGATTGGCAGATACTGGTTGATCTGGATTGGAATTTGTCAGGACCATTCCAATACTTAGTATTGATCCCTTGTTCCTTTTTCTCATGGTGGTCTAAATTCGGACCTAGACTTCAGCTTGTTAAGTCAAAAGTGGAGACGGTTGACCTATTCTTTCTATTATTTTGTGGTGGGACTTGGCTCCATACCTTATAGTTATCTTTTGATTTTGAGCATGCGCTTGTTCATCTTGATGTGTTTCTAAGCTTTTCCTTTTTCTGGCCTTCCTCAGGCCTTTGCGACACTATTGCAAGCACCACATGATGATGCTCAAATGATAATCCGAGATCGGTTTCCTATCCCAAGATTGGTGGTCTGTGATCAACATGGCTCCCAGGTCAGTTTTCAATCTTCATTCTTGTTTACCTCCTGAAATAATTCCTACTTATTAGGCTGCAAAAGATATCCAAATTAAACTTCTTGTACTTGAGGAGTGTGTGTTAAACTCTCTCTGGTTCATCATTTTCTTTAGATTGGTAAAATCTAACAATTGAAGGAATTCAGGTTATCAACTTGTTATTGAAAGTTTGAAACTCATATGAGTTGATTCAGCAATTGTGTTTTTGGTTTGCTTAAGCAGCCGCTGACTTTCTGTAGCCCAGTAATAATCAAGACTATTCCTTGTGTCTCAACATGTTCATAAGTGCATTCATTAGTCTTGGCTTTACCTTATTTCAACATCTGCCCTGGAACATGAAATAGTTCTGTAGCTCTATGGCCAAGTTGGTGAGAGTTGGTACTTTGGGTTTTAAGACCAACTTGTCAATTGGAGTTAAACTGGATGAGGAAAATGTTTAATATGAAAAAGGAGAATAGGAACGTATCTGAGGAGAAGAAAAGGAGAAGAAAAATGGTTTGACTTACCAGATTTTTTTTCTGTTTGTTCACTGTTGATAGCGTTGAAAACTGTAAGATTTGGATTCCCCATTATTTGTTCGTACCTTCATATATTACATCAAAGGCAACAAAGTAATTTAAACCACCATAAACATTGTCTAACTATAGGAGGTGCAATGTAGTATTGCATGGGAGTGTTTATGTCCACAGTATATCATCATTGGCAGCATTTTCAAAGAATTGGTCTACTCTTGTCATCTATTTCACAATTATTATTTGACTTAAAAGGGGTTGGGTTCAAGGTCCATAGACCTGGAAATCTGATGGTGCTTCAAGTTGAAATGTCTACTAAAGTTTCCAAACATTGCATCTAGTGATTTAAATTAGAATCCATGCTATTCCATGCTTTCTATGTTTTGGTGGGTGGCATCAAGATTTTGTGCTGATCTCTAATCCTTATGGAACCATGCTGCAGGCAAGATTCCTTCTGGCTAGATTGAATCCCTCAGCTACTTATAACTCTACCCATGAGGTAGCTGCTGGGTCAGATGTGATCTTCACGGATGATGTTAGCCTGCAAGTGTTCTTTGAGCATCTACAGAGGTTGGCAGTGCAATCTTGAGAGCAAAACGGTGCCAGGGAATTGACAGTTGTTCAGTTTCTTGATGCGGACGAATTTGATGAACTTGAGATGTCATTCCATGCTCCTACAACGCTCCCATTTCTCTATTTTTTTTTTTCCTTTCTCCTCTTGTTCTTGAAATGAGAGGCCAGGCCAACATTCTTGGAAATAAGGATCACATATCATTATTTTGGCTTGAGAGATTTTGGCTTCCTTGGAAGAATAAAACCACTGCAAGGCGGGTTTCATCTTTTCAAGGGAAAGGAAGGAAAATCTGGTGTAGTACAAGCAAAGTCAGTCAGATAGGTTGAAATCAAGTTGATTGCGTATTTTTCTTCTCACATTTTGTAAGTCAGCCAAGGCAGAAATATACCTCTTTTTTGTATCTGGATTTTAGTTTTACAAACAGAAATATTCTGGTTTTTTGTTCTGCTTCCCCCCTTTCACACCATCGTCAATACAACTTATTTTTCTCTTAATAGCATTTGACATTTATCTTTTATAACTAGCACTCTTCTAAGAAAGAAAGTTGTCAAGCTAGCAACACTACAAGTAAGCTTAAAGCTAGTTGTGCAGTCATTTAGCTAGCAACGGTTTGAGAAAGCACGTGAGGCTCAAGGCTCAAGGCTCAAGGCTCGGGAAGAGAGAGAGTTGTTCAGCAGATGGCAAGCTCAAAATCTGTTCAAAGCTTAAATAACACCCATCTCATTCATCCAAAAAATGACCCATCTCAGTCTACGAAAAACTGTAAAATACCCAACCCAGAACCTAATGACTTTTTTCTTATTACTAATTTCAAGCCTCAGATCAATCTGTACCCATTATCTACACAGAATTCCTTACCCTTGATGAATCAGCCAAGATTGAAAAAATTACAAGTTTTTAAGACTTTTTGATGAGATTACGAAGGTGTAGTCTGGTTCTAAGTATCCTACATCCAACTTGTATTTCCATAGGGTGGTGCTTATTTTTACGAATTTAAATGATAGATTTTTTATGGGGGTGATTGTATGTTGGAGATGGTATATGCCATCAGAAAAAAGTAAAAAAAAAAAAAAAAAAAAATTAGGGGGAAATATTCATTCGTTTTATCAATTGTGATTGTTTTTATTCCTAATATTTGGAAATTATTGAGTGGGCATAGAAAGGGATCCATAGTGGTGATAGCTTACTAATTAATGAGGTCGTTGACAACTTTATGGAGAATACAAAAGAATGTTAAAGGACAAAGTCTTCATCTTTGACTTGTGCTGCTGAAGAGGGTTCAGACCCATTCTTTAATTGTAATTGGGAAAAAAAGAAGCAGCCTAGCACCAATGTCAAGTTTGAATTGGAACAGTATCTTTAAGAGTTAAGAACACTGTGGGCCCAGGAATATGATATACTAGCATATTGGAAGGGATGTGAGACCCAATCTGATTTGTCCCCTTAGCCTGTGATATATTGGTGATTTCTGTGTTCATAGTTGCATCTGTATCAGCATGCAATGCTAGAGATATGATCATTAATAAATACTGAAGTAAATAGCTCGTAAATTTTGAGGCTTTGGTATGCTTGCTTGATTGAATTAATAATCCCTTTTGATGTGTAAAAACCATGATCTATTAATATAGTGGGATGTAAGTGTCATATATCCATCATATCAACCGTCCGTAAAACCCTCATAACAAAACTTTTGACTGCCTTTTTAATAGTATTCGTTTGCTTCTTAAATACTTTTTGAATATCACTCAAACCGTGTTTCTTTTAACCAAGGTGTAATTAGGATGCACATAAAACATCTAACTTCCTAAAATTTTATAGGGAAGTAGTTCTCTATCCAGTAGTAGGGCCTATGCCAATACTCCATGTGTGTGTCTCTCTCTCTCATTTACAAACTAAGGGGCATAATTGTCTTACAGAAGGTGGAGAGAGATAACATATGGGAGCGTTAGTATAGGCCAAGCTCCCAGACATTTTTGCCTTCATTTTTTACAATTAGAGTTAAAACTATCCCGTGAACAACTTATAGGTCAATCCTCATATTCCTCAAAGTTGACTTCCCACCATTGATCGTTTCATATGATTCTTCCAATAAAGGGCCTCACTTTGTGTAGGGTTAACTATGAATGACGCTTCGTGCATGCTGGGATCGATTTTATCCTATTATGTATAGCCCACATGATCAATGACTTACCTATTATGCCATTATTTGTTTTGGTTCCATCCCAGTACCTTGGATTCTAACAGATGTTTCTTATTCCATTATAGTTTGGTTAATTGGGAAATAAGGAGTTTTATATTATATTATTTTTCTTAATGGGAGAAAAACATTTTAGTGATTATAAATAGAGGACTATAGATCCTTTCTCTATCCCGTATTTTATCCATATAGCCACATTGCTAAGGTGCACTGAAGAGGCTAACAAAAATCTCTCAATGATGAACAGTATGCGCTTCTTCACATTGTCTACGTTGTTACATCTGTGATTCGAGTAGTTTGAGGAAGATGCAGACCATAGTCAGTAATGGAGCCTAGTGATTCAACTTTAAAGAGAAAGATGAACAGGAAGAGCTTCAGCGGGAGTCTAGGGTTTCAATCAATCGCTGCACAGAGACTAATGGAGCATAGGGATTCAACTTTAAAGAGGAAGATCAGTTGCAGAGAGAGGAATCGGGTTTTGAACTCCTCTTCCTCGATTCTTACTTCTTAAAAGGTGAAAAGTGATATTAAACATGCGTGGGGTGGTTTGGGTATTAGAAAAAATAGATTCATGGCTTAACAACCATTTCTCATGGAGAGGGATGATAGATAGAATCTCTCATATTAGGGGGAGGAGGGTGATATTTTTGAAAATGTCTGGAGGAACATGATATTTCACCAAAGTGAGGGCAGTGATGTTTCCTCTTAAATGTAAAGGGCACCCATGACCCAATATGTGGATCTTACTCGGTTGATATAATTAATCAAATTTACTTGGTGAAATATTTTACATTATTTGTATATGTTTGGATATAATTTATGATAATTATTTTTAGACTTATTTATGGGCCTAATGACATGTTTAGGGCGTGTTTGGTTCGATTATTCTGTTGGTACATGTTTTGATTCTGGGCGTAATTCTTTTGAAACGGAACAATTTTCCTGATAGAATAACTATTTATTTACCCTTAGTCTGTTGGTTGATTTTGAGTGGAAAATTATTTGGTTACCCTTTGAATATGTCTTTTGATTTTTCCTGGATAACTGTTTGGTTTGCCCAAGTTTGTCAGTTTTGTTTTTTTAGAATTTGTACCAAAAAAATAAATAAATGGTTTATGATGATGAACTTTTTTATCTACAAGATTTAAACTATTTTAGAGATGATCATTTTTAAAGTTTTTAATCAATAATTTGAAACCCATTAGAATGAATGATGGTTTATAATGAGTCACTATGTGGTTTGAGAAAATTATATCCCTAAATATCAATTTCCCATTGTAACTATAATTGAAGTTCATAAGTGGGTTTTTACCAAAAAAAAAAGGTTCATAAGTGAGTTTTTAATTTATTAAATAACAATGACATCTCCTGAAATAGAAGTGTAGGTAATTAAATAGCTTTAAGTCATTTGGTTGAATAAGTTCATTTTTTTTCATATAGGTAAATATGGATAGCTTATTAAACACATACTTATAAAATATATAGAACCAAAGTTTCATTTCATTGATAGTAAGGAATCATATAGTTCTTAAAAAACTAAAACATATAATAGTTTATCCACTCAATTATATAAAAATCACTAGTAGTATAGCTATTACAATATGACCCATCACATTTAGAGTATTCTTCATATTATGGATCTCTTCAGTAAGATTTTTTGGCCCTCCCTTCATCTGTTCCATTTGCACATTTCTTTCATCTATTATTGTTGAAGTAGTATCTCTGGTTCCAGTGAACCTATTTGGTGCATCTAAGGGTTGACATCAAGAGAAGAAGTCACAACCTCCTTTTGGAAATTTCGGGCAATAGTAATATAATTTGTTCATATTCCGGATAGAATTAGAAATTCTAACTGCAGTCCTTTCTAACAGCCACATCTTAAGTTCCTATACATTAGTGGAACTTGAGAGTTGTTGATTGCACTAGCACTGCTCGATGACATACTTTATCCATAAAATATACAATAAAATCAACTACCTAATAATTTGGAGCAACATCTTTGGTTGTCGAACAAAAATGATTCAAAATTGGGGGAATTGATAGAAGAGAGCGTTTGACCTATTTCCAAAAGTGAATCAGCTTTAAATAAATGAATAGACAGCCAAGATATAGGCATGCCATATATGAGTGGTTTCTATCATATTCAAACTCCTTGGTTTTAAATATAGCTAATAGTTACTAAAAATGGGTTCAAATTAAACAACATGCATAAGATATTTTTAGCTACTTTCTAGTCTGAAGAAAATGAGAGGCAAAACATTTTCTTATTTGTTTTCCTTATCTCCTTCTCTTCTCAACTTCTTTCTCTTTGCTTCCTTGATTAAATTTGTCCTCTTACTAATGTTTTTTTTTTCCCATCTCTTATCCTCACCATCTCTGGTTTTCGTTTGTTAGAAAACCTATTTTGGATTGAATTCATTGCACACAAGTTTAAGTTTTCAAGAAACTTGTTTTTTCTTCTCCTTTATATGTTGTAGGTTACCTCTTAAATTTGAAGATCAGAAAATATTAGTATCTTTCATTTGGGTTTTTCAGTTTTCTGATTCTGATTTAAAATTTCTTACTTACCAATAAAATTGTTGATTTTTTCTTTAATTTCTTGTAGTTCTCTTTGATTCAACTTTTTTTTTGTGGGAAAATTGAGACTATAGAGAGTTGAATCCATGGGGTTAAAGCCATTTATAACTCAAAGAATTCGGCTTTATCATTTACATTTGTATGATATTATTGTTTTGCATATAGAGAAAGTCAAAGAATCATACAAGACTACCTCTATATGACCAAACAATTTTTTATATTCAAAATATTTTATATTTGCAACCAAACGAATTTTTTTATTCAGAATCGTGAATCCACATAAAGATATTTGGTATTTGAATAATCCCATTAAGAAATACTGATATATTTGTCCATGCTATGGTACATAGATAATTATCCAGTGGGGTCTACCAATACTATTAAAGTAGGACCCCACAAATTACTATTTACATAGATTGTTCATGTGGGGCCACGAGATGTTCATGAGTAATACTTACTACGAAGAATGGTTTTTATATTTAAATTGGTTTACTATCATAATTATTTAAATTAATTAAAATTAATCATGTTTAGGAAGACAAATTAAAAATTGGAATAAGTTTGATAGCCATCATATTGAATCAACCACAAAAATTACAAGATATTGAAATAATTATTAAAGTGATAATGCCAATATTGTGGTTTAAAATTATGAGATTAATATTTTAATAGCCTGATAGGGATGATATTTTTTAAGTAATTATGAACTAATTTAGGACATTATGTGATTGTCTACAAATCAAGCTTGGGTAGAAATATCTAAATGTATGCATCCTATTTGGTTGCGTTAATTCTAATTAATTGTTTAACCCTTAAGATGATTTTCTTCACCCATTAAGTGAATCATGAGAATGTCATTGTCTTAACTTCAGATCGTAAGTTATTACTCCACTAATGATTGTCAAAATTCTATATATTTTATATAACTTTTAATAGCACTAGGATAATTGAAACTCAAATTGCTAGATTCTTAAAAGACGACATTAGGGGAAGTGATGAACCACATAATGTAGTATTTAACGAATGTTATGTATTAATTCTGATACCTATACACTTAGAATGTATTGTTATCCCATAAGTCATTGCTAATAATGATTTTATGAAAAAAAAATATTATTAAGAATGTATATGAATAAGTCTTCATAATGAAGAATGTTGCAAACATGCTTTGATCACTGTCGTGAACTAATCAAAATAAAACTCTAACTAATTATGAGATAGTGGTAAAAAAGGCGGTTGAACCCACAGAAAACTGAAAGTCTAAATTTAATAAAATTTATGTGAATGTTGTTTTGAAAATCAATTTGTAAAATTCAGAATTCAAATTAAAACTAAGTAAGCTAATTAACAAAGATGTGAATTAATGCGAAGAAGCTATTCTTCGATTTTGAATCCATTTTAATATTATTACCTAATCTCTAGCTCATACTTCCGTTCACTAAAACTACAAGTTCTAATGTAATCACAAAAAATATAATTCCTAACTACCCTAAGTATATCATATCTTGTCAAACATTATCTTCTATTATTTTTTCTTAGCACATTTAGTTTGATTGGTTAAAGGCTATTGTTAGTGTTTGCCAAAACCACATAAAATACCATTGATTGAATATAATAAGTGAATCACAAAGATAAATATTCTAACTTAATTTAACTATTAAAAATCATCCACAAGGAAAGGGGTCTTTAATATAAAATAATCAAATATGCTTTACAACCATAAATCAAATAATAATAAACCAAAACTTCATTTAAACTTAAGGATAAAAAGAGACTTAGCAGCTCATGGTATGAGTCAATGAAGGGTAGCAATTATAGGCTTTCATAGATGCAAACAAACACCGACGAATGGTAGTGTTCTCCACGAAGTCTTGTCCAAGTGAAACCATGATGAACCAACTAATGATGCTAGATATAACAGTGAGATGGGAGAGATGATTGTTATGTAGATCAGTGCAGGAGAAGAAGAAGAGCCACAAACAATGGAGAAGTATCTTAAATAAGGAGTATGTGAAAGACCATAAGAAAGATGGCGTGAGTGGGAATTGTGGGAAGAGATGGAGTTGTGAGTTAGAAAGAAATCGTAAAAGAGAGATCTGGGAAGGAGAGATAAAATAGGAGAGATTTTTTGGCGTAGTAGAAAAGAGAGAGAGAGAGAGAGAGAGAGAGAGAGAGAGAGAGAGAGAGAGATTAGGATAAAGGAAGAAATTGAAAGAGGTGGAATTGTGGCGTGAGTAGGAGAAAAGGAAGAAAAAATAGATATGGCATGAGTGGGAGAAAAGAGGAAAGATTTTAGGACAAAAGAGGAAAACCAATTTTAATTTGGACAAGGATAGAGAAAAAGATGAGGAAAAATAGAATAAAGAGAGAAAGATAAGACAAACCGTGTCTCTCTTTCCTTGTTTAAATTTGATCTTCTTTTTTTTCCCTCTCCTTTATGGAAAAATCGATTCTGTCCTTGTTCCTTTACCCTTGCTTCTAGATTAAATTATCTTCATCCATTTAGCATCAAACATGTGCACATTTCTTGAAAACCCTACAATCTAAAAAATACAATACGTAATCAAATTAATAATTAAATAATAATTTCATGAATAATTAAGACAAGATCATACCTTAATTGACAGAAATTAGAAGAATATGAGATCTTTTATCCCAGATGGTTATATTGTCTATCTCCAAAAATTAGAATTTAACATAGGGATAAAGAATGAGCTGATAAAATTTTCATAAAATATAAAAGACAGTGATTCAGATAAATGGTTCAATGCCATGAAAAATGAAATGAAATCTATAAACGATACTGATGTTTGGGATCTTATTGAATTTTACTCAAGATTTAAGATGTTTCATTGTAAATGGATATTCAAGACCAAACTTGACTTGGAGAATAATGTAGAACGATATAAAGTTGGACTAGTTGTAAAAGTATTCACGCATAAAGAGAGCATTAACTATTACGTGACTTTCTCTCATATTTCTAAGAAATATTTTTCATAATTAATTTGACTTTGATATCTCATTATGATCCTAAGCTTCACTAAATTGATATGAAAAAAGCATTCTTGAATGTGGATTTAGATGAAGTCTACATGAATCGGTGAAAGGAATTTAATGAACAAGAAAAAGAACATCTAGTGTGTAGATTAAATAAATTATACACGAACTTAAACAAGCTTCCATACAATGGTATCTCAAGTTCAACTACAGAATATTTTTTTAGATTTAATAAAAAATTCCCTTGATAAGTGCATATAACTGAAACTTAGTGAGACCAAGTTTATATTTATCATTCTGTATGTTGATATTTTGCTTGCTAGTAATGATCGTGACGTGTTGAATAATACAAAATCATTTTTTTTTAAGAACTTGATATAAAATATGGGATTAACGCAATAGATTCATTACTTGGACTATCATAAAAAACCTATATCAATAGAATTTTAGAGAAATACAATATGAAGATTTGTTCAACAAGTGTTGCTCCTATCATCAAAGTTGACAAATTTAGTTTGAACTAGTGTCCATAGAATAACCAGGAAGCATCATGTATGCTATGACTTGTAATCAAGTAGACATCAATTTTACAGTTGATATGGTAAGTAACTATGTCAATGATCTTGGTATGGATCAGTGGAAGGCAGAAAAAGTGATGTGATATATTTAGGAAACTAAGGATTATGTGCTTCCTTATAGAGGATCTTATTAGTTAGAGGTGATCGGATATATTGCTAATTATATTTGATGTCTTGATAGTAGAAAGTCAACATCTAGATATATTTTTCTACTTGTTGGTTGGGTAGTTTCTTGGAAGTCTAAGAGGCAGATATGTGGTTCAATTTTCACTATATTAGAAAAATTTGCAACATGTTTTGAAACTACAACGATGAAAATATGGTTACGGAATTTTATCTCAAGACTTCAGGTTGTTGACATCATTATGAAACCGATGAGAATGTATTGTGATAATATTACAGATGTGTATTACTTCAAGAATGATAAACATTCCAATATACATATTGGAATTAAATACAACTTTGTGAAGGATGTTCAGAAACAAGAAGTGTCAATATTGTACATATTAAGACAAATATGATGATTGTGTAGAAACGAAACCCTAAGACAATGTTATCCATTCCATTATAGTTTGATTAATTGGAAATAAAAAATTACATATTATATTATTTTCATTAATGGTAGAAATACATTTAACTGATGTCACTGAGTCAAGTGTTGGACATGAGATTTTTGAACTTTTCTATAAAAAAAATAGTAACAATTTCAAAAGACAATTTTGAAAAGCGACAGCAAAGTTGGCAGAAAAGAAATTGTTACAACACTAACGAAGACAGTGAAAAACATATAAATTTAGCAAGGTTCACAAACATATGTGGTGTGTTACGTCCTCGTGTGAAGAAGAAGATGATTCAATATGTTAGAAGAAAGATAACAAAGGAGGTTTTCTGTCGAGGTGTGAAAGAAGGGAGACTGAATCCCAGTAGCAGAGCCAAAATTGGAACCCTCAAAAACCCCGCCACCACCAACGTTCATGTGGAGATCAAAAGGTCGAAACGTTGCCAGGAAAGACAAGAACCTTCTCTCAACAAAGAGATATAAGAGAACTGAAGGAAGAGTAATGCTCTCGGCTAGGGAGTTCCCACCTCTCCCAGGTGGTTCTTCCCATGGAGGAGATGGGTGCTTGTTACCAGATGCTAGGACGAATGGTGCACTAAGCCCTAGTGCGATGACTGATTTGGTTATTTCTGAGGACCGGGTTGCTGCTAGAGGTGTTGTCAGGTCTATTGAGTCTCACACTACCTCTGTAGCAAATATAAGGGCCGAGGATTCAAGGGCGTTTGGGACTGCGATACTTAAGGGAGGCTATCCTTCTGCTTTAGGTCGTGCTTGGAGTGACCTCTTCGGTAATCCTACAGGGAGAGGGGAAGATGGATGGAGTCGAGAGTGGCTAGATGCACCAACGCATACATTAAGTGTTTGAGATTTTAAAATGTAACCGCAAGCGTACGGATCAGTGTAGCTACGGTTCAAACACAGGGAAAGCAGCCACTTTATTTTTTTTGATTCTTTTAATAATGCAAAAGTGAACCGATTAATGGTTGTGATCTAATTCTAATTACTATCCTAAACATATGTATCTAAAATAACGTTCTAATCATTCGTCATCTAAGAATTTAAAGACGCAAGCCATGCAAGTAAAATTAAATAAATAAATAGCTGAAAATAAACACTCCATGCAATTAAAAAGCAATGAAGGAAAAAAAAAATGCTGAAATAAAAATAAAGTAAAAAAAAAGGGATAGAGCTAGAGAGAGACTCACAAGTAGGTTTCTCTACTTAGCCCAAGGGATGCATCATAATATGAGCTTCCCTACTTGACCAGAGAGTCACTCGTACAAAGGTTATTCTACTTGGCTTTAGGGAACGGGAGACAATTAAAATAACAACAATAAAATGATGGTTCTATGACTAGGAGGGGCAAAACCAACACATACACTAGCCATGAACCTTGGGAAAAAGGGATAGCAATAATGTAACGACTGAAATTAAAATCCTCAATTAAGAAAGAAAGGATAGTCATAAGAGGGAATAAGAGGGGCGAGAGAAGACTACTGAAGGAGCCTACTTACTTGAACTTTAACCATTAAACTGTAAACTTGATCGATTTGAGATACTACCAGTACTAAAAACCAGATCTGGAATAAACCAAGTCTGAAATTTCTAGTACTAGAGAAAACAAATCTAAAGAAAAAAATTGAACTTAAAAGACATGCTTTATAGCTTGTTCTTGCCACCTAGAACTAAGCCTACAACTAGAACTTGAAAATTATAACTTCAATTGCTTTAAACAATAAAAATAAAAGATTGAATCAAAAACAAAAGTGCTTGCATTAATTGAATAAAAAGAACTTACAAAAGTGTTTAATGCATAAACCTAGAACTAGAGCTAGAGAAAGAGACAGAGCAACTAAGAAAAAAACCTAAAAAAAGAATGAAGTGTCTCCTCCCCTTGTGTTAATTCTATTATATAGAGAATGGGGGAGGGAAGCTAAAGATTTTAGCTTCTAAAAAAAAAATATATTTTTTTTATCTTGTTGATGAGGTGGAGGAGAGAGAAGATAGAGAATTGTAGGAAGTAAAGAATCTCCAATGATTTTGCTTCCTTTTTTCTTCTTTTTATTTTTTTTATTTTTTCTCTCTTCTTCAAACGTGGGAAGCATCTTGGATGATTTGTTTTTAATTATTTTTTCTTTTTTTTTTCCCTTTCCTATTTTTTCTCCTCTTTCTATTTTTCTCTTTATTTCCTTATTTCTCTCTCCTCTTGCGTAAGAAACCATTTGGCCGACCTCCTTTGAGTGATGAGTAAGAGAGAGAAAATCTTTCAAAATAAAAATCTCAACAAAATGGCAGCTAAGATGTAATACCCTACTTCTTAAACCCGGTCTGATTACACGGTTGACCCGGTTTAACTATGCAGGACCCGAATCGGAGAGAGTTAGAGCGGGTTCTTTATGGACTATGATGGCAAGGGTGACCTTAAACATCGGCTGGCCCGACAAGTCCGAGCCTGTGCCAGAAGAGACGGGAATACCCAAATCGTGTACATGCACCTATCATAAGGCCATGTACGGATAAAGCAAGTATGTAGCCGTATAATAAGGTGCATATGTATATTACATCGTACGCCAAGAGTGAGATTCGTGCTGAGGGCCGAATTCTGTCAAAATCTCAAGTTTTGGCCCTCAGGTGGGCGGACAGGTGGGCGCATCCACCCACCTGAGTGACCCACCCATGTGAATTACTTAGTATTCTAAAGAAGTATATATAGCATTTATACTTTTCTTTTCTTTTCTCATTTATGACACTCGTACGCTGGTGAGGAGAGTAAAGAGGAGAGAGAAAGGAAAGGAAAGAAGAAGAGAAGAGAAGGAAGAGGAAGAAGAGATGGACTTCAGCGGCGCCGAGGTTTGATCTCCCCATTCTGACGCCGGAAGAGTGATCTTCAACACTAGATCTACATTTAGAGGTAAGCAAAGTTTGGGTTCCTTAAACCTTCACCATACCCAAGTAAAACCCTTGATTTGGGTAGGGTTTCTTAAGATTTTGTAAATCCCCCTTGAAATGATGAATCTAAGGTTTAATAGATGATTTATGTGTTGACCTTGAAGGATTTGAAGAAGTATTTATAAGGTTGGAGAAGTATTGTGGATTTGAAGTGATTTTTGGGGTTTGAAGGTGTTCTTGAGCAAAGAAGGCAAGATGGCTTCCCATTCCTTAAATCTAACCTAGATCTAGGTTAGAACCATCAAATAAGACCTTGAATGTGTGAAGAATGGGTTTGGAAAAGCCCCCTTTTGAATCCCCAAAGAATGGGGGAAGTTGGGAAGAAACAGCAGGTTTTCCGCCAAGACCAGTGGGCCATCTGGCCCGCCTGTGGGCACCCCACCTGAGAGGGCAGGGCCCTCGGGCACAACCGGCTGGCCACCTTGCCCGCCGGTCTTAGCAGACGCTCTGGCCCAACCGACGGGCCGACTGACGGACCGACCTACCCGCCAGTCCATACCAGTGGGTCTAACTGGTGGGTCAGACAGGTGGGCTATCCGACCCACCCGAGAGGCTCCGAATGTGATTTTTACGTCCGAATGGACCCAAATCGGACGTGTGACCTTCTTTTAGGATTCTAAACATGATCGTGTCATTGGATCATGTTAATCTTGATTCCAAAATGGTGAAATACTAACCCCGCTCACTCATGTTAGGTTCACCAAATCCTACGCTTCTCGCACCGGATCTCACCCGTACCGAGCGGGAATTCTTGTACACTACAGGTAAGTGGGGAGAGGACGTTTGGCCTTGTTTCAAGGCATTGTTTGGCATTCATTCAATCGTATCTAGTCTAGTCATGTCATCATGAAAAGGCTATGTAGATTAGTCATCCTCACATTGTTATGCATGAGTGTTGTGTTTATTTTCTAATTGCCAAGTGATAATATGCTTCTGTGATGAATGTTGACATCATTGTGCATGATGCATTAATAGACTAGATGCCGTAGTCGGCTTAGAAACGAGTGCATTGGTGGCTCGTGGTATGAGACGTTGTGGTACTATGTAATCGTACTATTGTCATATAGGAGCATGCGGTTTAGGATTATCACCTTCCCGTGCTACGGACCTTCCCAACAAGGGTTAAGGTGTTGGGTTACCATTTGGGGGGAAGCAGTGGTCGCAGTTGTCGGGTCACTGTGGCGGTTAGACATTACGCCCGGCTGATCAATAGGACAGTCGACAACCCCGGTGGTATATTCAAGAGGGCCAATCGTATTGCTTTTAAATTGCTGGAGTCAGTACCTTTAATTTTTGTCATTTATTTTATGTTGAGAGCCGGTAGTCGGCATGTTTTTATTTTTTCGAGTACTCACGGTGGGCCTTCTCCGACAGCCCTATGGGCGTATCGCGGGATGGAGTTCGCGGCTCGTACCCAGAGTATACGCGCACTGTGACTGTAGTAGCACTAAACCAAAGACTTAGTAATGTTGCTTAGGTGGATGTGATTTAAAATGTATTGCATAGCATGTAGTGCATATGATTGTGTTTTGTTGTGTGGACTGCTGTGTGGTCCATCTTTCCACTTACTGAGCTAGTGAGCTCATCCCACGTGTGCACCTCTTTTAGATGATTTTACAGGTCACCCATCTAAAGAGCACGGGGCGGGTCCCACAGTCGAGTTCCCTGAAGAGGACTGGTGGGCCCCTGAGGAGTTAGAGCACGGCACTGATTGCTTGTGCGAGAGTTGTGCTGCGGGACCGCAGTTCTGATGCCGAGCTGAGCTCCATTTCTGATGCCGAGGTGAGCTCCACTTTTGATGCCGAGCCGAGCT